>NC_051154.1:29594963-29654963 GCF_013339745.2 Dermacentor silvarum
CACTGAACTTGGCTTGTTGTAGCATTATCTTGCGTTTCGCATAAATTAAACCAAGCTTACGAAAACAAGAATGACACCGGACTTTGTAGGCGGATAAGTTAGACGACGTACCGTGTATAGCAGAGATAGCTGCGTTCTAAATATTGAAAACAACGCCAGGAAACACAACAAAGTGAGAATCAGTTTCTTGTCGTGTTTCCTGTCGGTGTTCTTAACATTTGGAAATCATGTACCAACTGGCCCAACAGCCAACTCTCATATGGGTGCGTTGTTTCTTCCATGAAGGGCTGTACAGCAGCTTTAGGGGAAAAAAAATTCTCGCGCTTTTGTGAACGAAGAAAAAAAGGCGGCTTCCAGATGCAACCGGCATTTTAGGTTCATTCGTATAGCCTTGATATTTATTGTGGCTGATTGAGCCGTTTAGCCGCAGTCCTTGTCGGGGCGCACGTTGTGTTCGACTGCGCCGGAGTGAGCACGTGAAAGGGAGGCCGTTGATTAATGGCGAGGGGGGGGGGGGGGGGCAAACACAGCTAGTGAACTGCCCAGTTTGCTGTTCTTTGAGCGCTGGGCGAAGGAAACCGAAACCATGCGGTACGTTTGTTCATTGGTTTCCCGGCGGCGCAGGAATATATCGAAAGCGCCAATAAAGCTCGGGAGCACTGCCAGGGAGGCGATTTCGCTCGGTCGAGGCGCATTTGGCCCCATTGATTGTGAACCCCGTTACCGAACAGGGTGTACAGACTTTCCCACGCTTTGGAAGCCAAGGATGCGCTCTCGTCTACATGTAAATAACGTGTAAAAGAGCACTGCACACAAACACACACAGAGTGCAAAATATGTGTCCGTAATCGACGAAGCTTTTAAACAGGAAACATTTGCGCCTCTGTAAGAGCCTGACATTGTTATACTTACCACAGCAAGACGCTCTTAAACGTCCACCGAAACCCTTGAGAGCCGTGTCAGGGCCGAAAGGGGTAGCGGATGGCGTGGTCTGGGGCAGAGCACTGCACGGGCCGATTTTACGTTGGGCTGCCCGCCCGAGTCCGATCAAAATTTTTATGGCGGGACCCGGGCCCGGCCCGGTCGCGGAAATAATCTACGTTACCCGCCCGGCCCGGCCCGCCACCCCTTTACTTTAGGCCCGAGCCCGGCCCGAGCCCGGCCCCAGACCGGCTCGAAACCGGCCCGAACCCGGCCCGAGACCGAAATATATGTTTTTCAGAGTTGAGAAGCCCGAGAATAACTCGCTGCACGTTACATGCACACCACCAGAAAGCCCGAGCCCGGCCCGGGCCCGCGTTAAAAAACCCGAGCCCGGCCCGAGCCCGGGTCAAAAAGCACACGCCGTGCCCGAGCCCGGCCCGAGCCCTAGAAAAAACTGCTCTACCCGGCCCGGCCCGGCCCACGGGCCGGGCCGGGCCCGCGCTTTCGGGTAAGCCCGAGCCCGTGCAGTGCTCTAGTCTGGGGACCATTGACGCTTGAATGGCCACAAGTTTCCCGCAAGAGGAGGTGTGCATGAAAGATGAACGGGTGTAGTGTGACGGATCCTGCAGGTTCAGCGGCTTCTCACACAAAAGGGTCCGCTCTGTCTCTGCATGCAAGTAACGGTCATTTTTTCCGATGCTCCGGAAGGATGCAATTGACGAAATTAGCCATTTACACGCTGATAAAAAAGAAAAAAGAAGCTATTGAGATGACAAAAAAAAAAAAAAAAAAAAAAAAAAAAAAAAAAAAAAAAAAAAACGTTCCGTTTTTAGGGTTCGAACTCACGTCCTCTCGCTCACAAGTCGGGTACCCTACCCACTATACCACGGCAGCTTTTCTTGTTTTTTCTTTATTACCTTCTTTGCAACAATACATACACCCGTACAAATACAAAGCAGGTCACTTGGCGCTACACAATATTAACGTATAATTTGGCTAGACTGTGCTACTTTGAAAGGCCTTCAAAGAGGCCACCACAGACACCAAAACGTCAAGCTCCTGAATCCACTCTGGTGGTTCAATCATGTGCCTTAGGGTATCCCGGGTGTACGTAAGACTTTCAACTAGGTGTTGCCTTGCCGACCTTGCATCTACGCGGGAATTCCTGACATCCATGCGCGTTTTCCGCACACTGTTCATACACAAAAGCATTATCATGTCAGCCGGCACTCCCTCTGCGTCTGCGCATGGCAAGAAACGAATACCGAAAGGGCTTATCGGCAGTTCTTTTTTCAGAGTTCGTTTGAGAACGTCCCACAAGAAAACGGAGTCATGGCAATCCAGGAAGATGTGCTCGATAGTTTCCGATCTGTTACATATGATGCAGTTAACAGACCACGGAACAAATATGCCTTTACTTTGTAGCCATGGCTTCACAGGGAGAGTGCCAGAATATATACCACGGCAGCTCGCTTGACGAGAGAGGATACTGAAACACAGTTATGGATCGAAACGCAGGTGTGGCAATGCAAGAGACTCGGCATTTTGTGCATGCTATGCGGGGAGAGTCTAACGCTCTGTGTACTTGCAACCATGCGACTGCAAAAAGAAAGTTGCCCGATTACGCGATGAGACATTACGCGGTGTACGTACATACGTGTAGCGAGCGTATACAGGGCACGCAAGACGACAGAGAAGGCGAACTTATCTGTCACTTAGCGTGCCCAGTTTGAGCTACATATCGCTTCACTTAAGTTCGTAATCTCCTTGGAACGGTTGGAACTTAAGTACTATTGACCAAGAACATGTGGCAGTCCATCGATGAGTTGCGCGTTTAATGTGTATCTTTCACTTATGGCTTGCACATGACTTCCATGTGTCTTCACACTCCACATTTTAAATTTCACACAATTTTCTCAAGAAGAGACAAAGTGCTGCTTTGCATGTAGTTCAATAGACAGCGCACGAACTTCAAAATATTCACGATTTATAGACAATACGGTTTTCGGCGCACCACTCCACGACACGGACGAAAACAGCGAAATGCTTAGGGAGTAACTGTTGCCGTTCGTCCTGCCGTTGCTCTCTTTTCGACCAGGGACTAAACACTTACTCCCCAAAATTTGCACACGACACGCACACTCCTGCAGTTAGTCCTTTGAGGGACGAAAGCGCACTTTTTAGGACTACCAGTCCAGTTACTCCCGTTTTCCCCGGGATTTTTCTTAGAGTGCACGAGCGACATCTGCTGCTTGAAATAGGCCACATCTGAGCATGCGCGGCGGCAATGATGCGCCGGCCTTGCATTTTTATCCTTGTTTATCGCCGCGGCTGCAACAACTGCTTTGGCCGTCAAAAGCGCTGTCAACGGTGAAGCGCAAAAACGAAAACGAACAAACAAGCAAGCAAAGAAATAAACAGACAAAAAACGCAGCGAATCGTTCTCGGCGCCCGGTGCAACCTATGCTTAAACCTTATCCTTATTGACAATGTTATCATTGACAATGGTCGCTCACGAGACGCACAAGGAAATGCCTCCGCTTACTACTCATGTATGTTGTTCTTACATTTGACAGCGTTCGTGAGGTACCTACATGTGTTGATTTCAATAAATCTCATAAGTTCAGGATATCTAGGCAGCATTTTGTTGTATGTGCGATCGAAACCTACAATTATTCGCAATTAACGTTGGCGGGTTGACGACAAATAAACGATGAAAGTATAGGTTTGTAAAATTCACTCCTAACAGAGGGCAATAAACGCGAAGCGTTATGAAAAATCCACGGCGCGATGCGCGAAATATATGGGCGACGCAATGGCCGTATGACGATACCGCGAACTGAGAATAAGCCTGTAGTATAAGGGCGCCGAGCCGGGCGATTCCGCTTTCCTTTCCGCCGCCGAACAGGCCGGACGTGTTTCGAGCGAGCTCCTCAACAACGACCACCACCAAGGCCACGAGCAGGGAAAGCGGCGTCCGTCTCGGCTCCCTTTTCTCCTCGACCTGGCGGCCGGCCAATGACTCCGACCATTTTCGACCTTTCGGAACCCTTGTGATCTGCTACGCCACCGACGCGCTAAGCATAGCGCGCAACGCTCGACTCCGAGCGCCTGCGCAACGCGCAGCTGCGTTCCACGCCACACCTGCGGCCGACGCCGCCCGTTTTCACCACCTCCGCCGAAACCGTTCGTGACCATCCAAGCCGCCGACATGGCATACCAAGTCGAAGGCGTCTCCATCACCCCTGCTGAGCTAGAAGCCGACTCACGATGGATCCGTGGCGTGAAAGCACACCGTGCAGCCGCGGCCCACCAGGCCATCGCCTCAACGCCGCCTGCCTCGCCCCCATCCAAGACCCCTACTCCACCGCCAGCCATCACCCCCAGCACTACCACTCTCCGTCGTCACGCTCCCCTCCCTCGTCTCCCAGCAGAGGACTTCAAAATCGTTTTCAGACCGGGAGGGGGGCTTGACCTCCGCACTACCACTAACGGAGCCCTGCTACAAATCCTCTGCACGCTTGCCACCATCGACTATGCCACCGCCCGCACCGCCGACCGTGTACGGATCAATCCGTACAACAACTCCCTGACTATCAGCACCCCATCTGAACCCCGCGCTCGTCTCTACCTTCGGGTATCGGAACTCCGCCTGGGTCCCACCTCTTACCCCCTGCGTGCCTACATGGCAGCACCCGACAACGCCCTCCGCGGCATTATATACAACGCCGTGGACTCCCAAACCCAGGACGAGATCGTCCAAGATCTACAAGCCATGAATGTCAACACCCCCTACGCCATCGCCGACGCACGCCAGATGGGGCGCTCGCAATCTATCCTCATCACCTTCGTCGGCACTACAACACTCCCCAGTGCCATCGTCTTCAACTGCGGGATCTACCGCTGCCACCCGTTCCGCCCGAAAGCCGAGGCCTGCACTAACTGCTGGGCTCCCGGCCACCGCGCGGACGTGTGCACGAAGCCCAAATCCACCCTCTGTCACCGCTGCGGCCAGGCTCACAAGGCAGTCGAGCCCCCGACCTGCGTCCCCTGCTGCATCTTGTGCAGGGGAGCCCACGTCACGGGCTCGCGTCCGTGCAAGCTCCGGTTCGACCGGAACGGCCCGTCGTCACCTCCGGCCACCTCTAAGCCTCAGCCTCCCCCACCAGCGCCACCCACCGGGCCCATCCACAAGACCTCTCGGCCTTCCCGCCGCCGCTCTCCCTCCCGTGGTGCCCGGTCTGCCAGCCGCCACCGCTCCGTCTCCTTCCCGCCTCTGCCCAGGTCCGAGGCGTCCACCGCCCCCACCACCACATCACCGGTAAGCTGGAAATCGCAGCCTCACACGTCGGACCCCCAAACCGCGGCCCTCAAGGCCACTATCGCTGCCCAGCAGCTACAAATTCAGGAGCTGTCGCGCCAGTTGCAGGCCGCGCTAGCGCGTCTGTCCTCCCCCGCTCCTTCTCCTTCTCCTTGCCCAGCTACCGCACCTTCACAAACGCCGCCTCAGCTGGCGCCAGCAGAGGAGCCAATGAACACGGCACCCTCGGCTGCGTCATCGCGCGCCTCCTCTCCCACCCGCCACCCCCCGCACAAACGCCGATCACCCTCTTCCGATGACGTAGCGCCCGAGCGTGACATCGTTCGCAAAACAACCTCCTTCTTGGAGGCGTTTGAGCAGCGCGTCATGGCGCGCTTCGTGCGACTTGAGGAGCGCATCGCCAGTGTCGACAACCGCGTGGCCACCATCGAATCCCACCTTACCGCCCTAGACACCAGGGTCGCGGTCCTAGAGGCCCGCCAGAGCGCGACTGAGGCCACCCTCGCGCACCTCTCGCTCCCCGCCCCCCTCCCCCCGGCACCTACCCCAACTCCGTCCGGTGACCCCGCCATCCATCATGGCCAGACACCCCCCGCACCTTAATCTCTGGCAGTGGAACTGTCGGGGGTTCCGCGGCAAGCGGAGCACCCTGCAGCTCCACCTCCAGAACATCCCTCCCGACACTCTCCCCTCTGTCCTAGCACTCCAGGAACCCCTAGCTCCCGTGAAGCTGCGCGACTACACCTCCTTTCATCCTTCTTCTGAGACCCACCCAAACGTTGCCACCCTGGTGCACCGTAACCTTGCTGCCGTGCTGCACCAGCTGGACGTTTCAGGCTGTGCCCATCTCCTCCTCGAAATCCTTCCCCGCCGTCGCACTGAGGCAAGCCTCTTTGTTCTCAATGTGTACAGCCCTCCCAAAGCCCCTTCAGCCCCTCTACTCCTCGTCCTCCGCAAAGCGCTCTCCTGCGCTGGCCGCAACGCCATGGTCGTTCTGGGCGATTTCAACGCACCTCATACTAGCTGGGGCTACCCCCAGAACACCCGCAAGGGCCACTCGCTCTGGACTTTCATCCACAATGAATGTCTTTCCGTCCTTAATGACTTCGCTCGCCCCACCAGGATCGGATCCAGTGTCCAACGAGACACCAATCCGGACCTTACCCTCGCCAAAAATGTAGCCGATCCGACCTGGTCTAATACGGGAGTCTCCTTCGGTAGCGATCACTACATCCTCTGCACCACTTTCCCTCTCCCCTCCCTTGCTCGCACCTCTACTCGTCTCACCCAGATAGTTGACTGGGACCGCTTCCGTTCCACTCGTCTTTCTACTTCCTCCTCTGCTCCTATCATCGATCTCTCTGCCTGGACTGAGACCCTTTTGGCAGACGTCCATACTGCCACATCCACACTCCCTGCAGCACCACACTCCACCACGGCAGACAGCCGTCTACTGCACCTTTGGGAGGCCTATCACGCTGTCCACCGCCGGTGGCAGGCTCAGAAACACAATCGCCGCCTGCGCCTCCGTTTGGCCCGGCTCGCGTCGGACATGGAGGAGCACTGCTCCTCTCTTCTTCGACAACAGTGGGGCCAGACATGCGACCGCATGGCCGGCAACCTGGGTCTCCGCGACACGTGGTCACTTCTCAGGGTGCTGCTAGACCCTACACACACCAAAGCTTCCCAGCGCAAGGATATATCCCATCTCCTTCACTCCTCCCCACTCACCGATACTGACTTCCTGGCGGCCCTCCGGGACCGCTACCTCTGCACCGACCCCCCTACAACTCTTCCCGCCTACACCGGTTCCCCCAACCCTGACCTTGAGGCGGACATCTCCCTGGGAGAGGTTCGTGCGGCGCTACTCACGCTCCGCACCACTTCGGCCCCGGGGGCGGACCGCATCACTAACAAGGCACTCCGAAACCTAGATACCCCCTCCCTCGAAGCCCTTACTGACCTTCTCAATGAGCATTGGCAGGCTGGTACTCTTCCTTCCTCCTGGACCCATGCACGTGTCTCTTTCATCCCTAAACCCGGTAAACCTATTGCCCTCGAGCACCTCCGCCCCATCTCTCTCACCTCCTGTCTCGGCAAGCTGTTCGAGCACGTCATCCTGGCTCGCCTCCAGACCTATCTGGATCATCATGACCTATATCCGGACTCTATGTTCGGCTTTCGTCCCCAGTTGTCCACCCAGGATGTCATGCTCCAGCTTTCCGAGGATGTCCTACACCCCTCCCACCACAAACGCGCTCGAGCTATCCTGGCGCTGGACCTTACCAAAGCATTCGACAATGTACACCACACCGCCATTTTGGACGCTCTCTCCTCCCTTCATGTCGGACCCCGTGTCCATGCTTACGTGACCGCTTTCCTCGCCCACCGCACAGCCGAGATCTCGTACGGCCCACTTTCTTCTCCTTCTTTCTCCCTTGGCAACAAGGGTACTCCCCAAGGCTCTGTCTTGTCCCCTCTTCTATTTAACGTCACCCTCTTCCCGCTGGCACGTGCACTACGCACTATCCCAGCTCTGTCTCATGCTTTCTACGCCGATGACATCACCCTATGGGTGACCACCGGCAATCTTGGCGACATGGAGACCACTCTCCAGGCGGGCGTGGACGCGGTGGCGACTCACGCCCGGTCTGTCGGGTTGAGCTGCTCCCCGGCCAAATCGGAGCTTTTGCTCTTTCTGCCTCGGGGGATGGCCCCCCTGTCGCCTTCTCCACTCACAGTCTCCCTTGACGGCACACCCATTCCCCTCGTCTCTACTCTGCGCATTCTCGGACTCTTTCTTCAGTCCAATGGCAAGCACACCACCCTCATCACTCGACTCACAAACACTGTACACCAGACCATCCGCCTAATACGCCGCATTGCCAACCGTCACCACGGCATGCGCGAACACGACCTCCGCCGCCTAGTCCAGGCCTTCGTTCTCAGCCGCTTCATCTATTCTCTCCCGTATATTTTCTTTTCACGCACCGAGGAAGACAAAGTCAACAGCCTCATTCGTCAGGCATATAAGTCGGCCCTGTCTCTTCCCACATCTACTTCAACGGCTCGGTTACTGTCGATGGGCGTCCACAACTCCCTTACAGAGCTGACGGAGGCCCATCGCACGGCCCAGCTCCTCCGTCTCTCCCGCACTCGGCCTGGTCGCGCACTTCTCTCTACCCTTAAACTCTCCCCTCTTACCCCTCTTCCCACCTCACTGCCCATCCCTTCCCACGTCTACTCCCTGCTAACCGTTAATCCCCTCCCTAAGAATATGCACCCTGAACACCATCCGTCCCGTAGAGCAGCGCGAGCCTCCGCGCTCTGGCGTCAGTACGAACGGCAACCCGCCGTGGCTTACGTGGATGCCGCCCCGTACCGCCACTACCCAGCCCATGCCCTTGCAGTCACTGACAACTCTTTTCGACCCACTCTTACTGCCTCAGTATACACTTCGACCTCGGTCGAGGCCGAAGAGGCAGCTATTGCCCTTGCCATCACGCAAACCTCCGCGGAATACATTTTCAGTGATTCCAAGCCTGCAGTCTACAACTACGCGGTTGGACGGGTGGCATCCCCGGCCTCCGGTATCTTGCGTTCCGACACTGTTCCCTCTCGCCCAATCCAAATCATCTGGGTGCCCGCTCACGCGGCCCATCCTGGCAACGAGGCGGCCAATTCCATCGCTCGCGATTCGACTGACCGAGCAAGCCCGCCCCCGCCGGGAATGGATACGCGCGATGCGCTCCTCACGTATCACGATATCACCTTGCACTACCGCCTATCTCGTCTCACCTTCCCCCCACCGCACAAATCCCTTTCCCAGCACCACCAACACTTGTGGCGCCACCTTCAGGCCCACACCTTTCTTACTCCTGCACGTCTTGCCCTCTTCCACCCCGGGACGTACTCGCCGGCCTGCCGCTTATGTGACAGCTCCCGCGCCGATTACGATCACATCTTATTCTCCTGCCCGGCACACTTGCCCCCTGCCTCTTGGCACCTAACCAGTCCGCAGCAGTGGGAGGCTGCTTTGTCCAGCACCGAGCCGGATCTCCAACTCCGGCTGGTGACCTGGGCAGAGGACGTCGCGACTAGGCACGGCCTGGACGCCACAACCGGCAGCCTGAAGGCCGCCCACAACGCTGCTTTTTAATTTTCATTACTTCGGGCCTTCTCAATAAAAGTTTTCCACCACCACCACCATTCCGCGCGTTTTTCTTTTTTTTTTTTTTTTTTTGGCGGCGCTACACCGTTGACAGCGCCTCTGCCGGCCAAAGCAGTTGTTGCAGCCGCGGCGATAAACAAGGAGAGAAAATGCGAGGCAGCTAGGCGCGTCATTGGCACCGCGCATGCTCAGATGTGACCTGTTTCAAACTGTAGATGTCGCTCGTGCAGTCCCGAGCGCGACGCTCCGCTGTTCTAGACATGAGTGTTGACCTCGGTACATAGTGAAACCGTTACCACTAGAGGAATTTAGGGAAGTCACATTACAAGAACTGGCGGATGTTGTTCGCTATCTGCCTTCTGCAGCGCCAGGACCAGATGGAGTTACCACAGCCGTGATAAAAATTTTGTATGAATTGTCCCCACAAGAAATTTTGAATATGGTAAATTACTCTGTAAAAAATGCATGGGTACCTTCAAAATGGAAACTTGCTAAGGTAATTCCGATACTTAAAAAATAGGGAGGTGGATATGATTTAGATAACATTAGGCCAATTTCCCTCACATCAAATTTAGTTAAACTAATAGAACGAATTTTGAATTGTCGAATTACGACCTATATTTCTGAAAACCTAATACTTAGCGCCAGTCAAATTGGTTTTAGATCTGGGTGCTCGATTTGGTGTGCGCACGTAGACTTAGAGAGTCGCATACAACTTGCTCGTCGCCGAAGAGAATATTCAGCATTAGTGACCCTAGATCTAGAAAAAGCTTATGATTCCGTGGAACATGGCGTACTGATAAAGCAATTAGAGAATTCCAGGTTTCCGAAATATATCACGGCGTGGCTTTCAGAATTTTTAAGGGAAAGAGAATTCTACTGTTTTCAAAGCGGATGTTCGTCGTCTAGGTATATAAGCAGAAAAGGGGAGTACCACAAGGGTCAGTACTATCTCCTGTTTTATTTAATATATCTTTAAGCTCCATCCCGCAGATGCAGGACATTCATGTATACGTTTATGCTGATGACATCGCTTTTTTTGCATCGAATGATGATCTACATTCACTTTATCAAATGTTACAAAATTACTTATCTATTCTTGAAACTTGGATTGAGACCATACATATATGTCTCTGAACGTTAGTAAATGTGCACTCCTTCTCTTTCCTTTAGATGTTCCCGTTCACATTTCACTGATGTATCATCAAGAGTTCATTCCCCAGGTGGATTCTCTTAAATACCTGGGAATTACATATGATGGAACAGTCAACTGGAAAAGCCACTTTGAAAACGTCGCGTTTAAGGCAACTCGGGCTGTAGAATGGTTGCGTAAAATCAGTAACCGACGATACGGGTTGCGAAGAAACACATTAATTATGATATATAAAATGTATGTCCAACCCATCATGGAATTTGGATGCGTTTTGTTTTCTGGCTGTCCAGATTATAAAATTAAACCTTTGGTACTATTAGAAAGGGAAGCTCTGCGTTTGTGCCTAGGACTCCCTAAGTTTGTTGCAAACACCGTTCTCTATATGGAAGCGCGATTACCATGTTTAAAAAGTAGATTCAAAATCTTCACTGTCCAAACGTACCTAACATTTTACGATTCTCCTCAAAGAAGATCAATGTATGTTTTCATAAATGGACCAAGTACATTTTTAATAATAATTGGTCGTGACTGCACACCCCTCAGATCGTATTCGTACAGGCACAGCTAACACCACTAAATGTACAAATTCAATGTATTCACCCAAAAAGGCAATCCAAGAAAAACCTCCAAATTGAATTTGACGATATTTTCCCCTCGAATGCTAAACTAATGCCATTCCAATATTTAAGTGACCAATTACAAGATTACCTCTCTCACCAGGAAACAAACAATATAATAGCCACTGACGCTTCAATGTTAGACGAGAAGGCTGGCGTAGGCATCTTTTCTCCTTCTCTTAGTTGGTCCTTTTCTATTCGCCTTCCGGATTACACGACTATTTTCGTTGCAGAATTATTGGCGATTGTTTTAGCACTGCGCAAACTACCCCCGAATCAATTGTCAGCTGTCGTAGTAACAGACTCTCGGTCGGTATGTGCGTCGCTTTCCTCGGCAACGAATACTACTTCCTTAAATGTGTTTCAAAATTTAGTCCCTACAACGTTACAAAAAATTAATTTTCTCTGGGTTCCTGGACACTGCGGTTTACACATAAACGAAATGGCAGATTTATTAGCAAGAACATCTTTAAATGGACCTGTGCTTCATATTTTACCGGATACAGCTTACGTCACTGCATCGAGATTCAGAACGTTTTGCCTACGAAATGACTTAAGCAAATTATCGCTCATCCCATCTACAGACTTTCAGCATCTTGGTTTTGGCTGGAATAATCAGTGGTGTCCTTCTCGGCAGTTAGAAGTTACATACTCCAAATTACGCTGTTGCATCCCGGAATTGAATTTCTATTTACATAGAGCTGGTCTGACGATGTCCCCTTTGTGCCAGAATTGTAGGGAAATAGGAAACAATAGACCACTACTTTTTATCATGCCGACGTTATTCAAACCAGAGAACGATATTACTCGAAGCTCCACTCTGCAAAATTGGATTAAGATTAAATACACCAGTATTATTATCATTTGGGGCCTCCACCCTCGGCTATTGTCACAGAGACGTTTGTTGCGCAGTGTTTGAATTTTTAATTGAAACAAGACGATTACCCTGCTAATTATTGTAACTTTATTCTACTTATCAGATCAGTATTCATTTCACTGAAATTTGTTTCTCCAAATTCGGTAGCAACATTGTATTTATTCTGACCTTGATTGTAACATCATTTAAAATTCACCCTTCAGTTACTCTGACAGCTCGTTGGCACACTAGTTTAGTTATACCAAATTTTATTTGTTTTTGTTTTTGCTTTCTTTTACTTTTCGTTTCTCATTGTCAAAAAGAATTTTGTTTGTTCAGCTACCTACTGCCGCCAGATTCTTGGCCTATCCCCCTCAGTGGGTGCGAGCCATGATAAAGGGTCATCATCATCATCATCACCACCATCATCATCATCATCATCATCATCATCATCATCGGCTGATCTGGCCAGCGCTGCAGCTATCTTTTGTAAATATACTTGTAAATAGTCTCCAGTACTTAATCCTTCGTTCGCGTAACATTTTGGTGGAGCATGCCGTTCCCCGTCCTCGCCACGGAGCTCCGCAGCGGCCGCACCGTCCAGCTTTCCACCATGGCTCCCGGTGACGACACCTCGTCTGCTGGTACTACTGCAACTCCAACCACAACGTACGTCACGGTTGTCACTCCCCGCGACCCTGGCATATTCTCCGGCCAAGATAATGTCGACGTTGACGACTGGCTAAGCATGTATGAGCTTGTTAGCCGCAACAACCACTGGGACCCTACCATAATGCTAGCGAATGCCCTCTTCAACTTGGGCGGAACACCTCGTGTCTGGTTCCGGACACACGAGGAGGAGACCTCTAGCTGGGATGCTTTCAAGGAGAAGCTCTGCGACCTCTTTGGAAATCCGACCGGTCGGCAGCAGGCTGCAAGAAAAGAGCTTGTTACCCGAGTACAGTCTTCCACTGAATCGTATGTCTCGTACATACAAGACGTGCTAGCTCTTTGCGGGAAAGTCGACGAGAACATGGTCGAAGTTGACAAGGTTGGCCGCGTTCTCAAAGGGATCGCGGACGACGCGTGCAACTTGTTGATCTTCAACAATGTGTCCACCATCGACGTCATTGTCAAGGAATGCCGCCGCTTTGAGCTCGCCAAAAGCCGCCGCGTCATTCCACAGTTCTCCCGGCTCCCTAACACGGCTGCGACGTCGTCCTGCGTCGCCCTTACCGCTTCATGCACCCCCCTCCAATGAGACCGTTACGCGTATTGTTCGCCGCGAGCTCGAGGCTGCCAGTCCTGCCACGTTCCATGCATGCCCACTTGACCCCACCATTGACCAACCAGCCCCAGCGATCTCCCTCATTCAGGAGGTTGTCCGGCAAGAGTTTGCAAACCTCGGTTTTCCAGCTGCCTGCTCCGTCTCCCGACCTGACGCCCGACTGGTGCCGACAGCTGCGCCTCGCGGCGATCTGTATTCCCCTCCCACATACCGCAACCCTACAGAGTGGAGAACTTCGGACGACAAGCCCATTTACTTTCGTTGCCACCGCATTGGCCACGTCGCTCGCCACTGCCGCACCTCCTGGACATCGCCATATTCGAGCTACTTTTCCTCGTCTCCTCGCCCATATGCCAACCCTCGCCGCTACTCGCCTCGCCGTATGCCTTCTACCTCTCACGTATCCGTCGATGACAGTCGTCCCACTCGCTCGCCGTCACCTCAGCGCCGTCGGTCCCCGTCGCCCCAGCCACGCCGCTATTCGTCGCCGACCAATTATGGACCCTCCCGGACGGAAAACTAGACCATGCAGCTCCTGGGGGTAGCGCTGCATTATCTTCGTCGTGTCAAAATCCTCCATTGACGCTCCCAACGCACCAGAACTTACTTGATGTCCACGTCGACGGTATCCCTTTGACGGCTTTAATAGATACTGTCCATAATGAGTAATAACCTCCGTCGCCGACTGAAGAAGGTTCTCACGCCTGCTAGCCGAGCCGTACGCGTCGCCGATGGCAGTACTGTTGCCGTCACTGGAATGTGTACTTCCCGGATAAGTATCGCCGACCGTGCACGTTCCAGTTCTTTTTACAGTGCTGACCAATTGTCCCCATGACCTAATCCTTGGACTAGACTTTCTTACGGCGCATTCAGCTTTGATCGACTGTTCTACCGGTACCCCTTGCCTAGAACTTCCTTTACTCGCGCATATTCGTGCTGAACAGCCGAACAACTTTAGTACGACCGCCTTCGTCCGCCTGCCACCTAAAACCTTGACTTTCGTTGATTTGCTTTCATCCTTCCCTGTGCCCGATGGTGATTACGTCGCTTCACCTGTTCCTGATGTCCTTTTGAGGCGCGATATCACTGTGCCCCACTCCGCTGTAACCGTCGCCGATAACCGGACATGCCTCCCCGTCGTCAATTTTGGCCTAACAAAGCAAGTTCTACCCCAAGGCATATCGGTTGCAACGCTGCGTGCTGTAGGAGATGACGCGTGTGCGTGTGCGTGTGTGTGTGCGCGCACACGCGCACGCGCACGCACACGCACACGCACACGCACGCACAGCTACAATTCGTAGATTGAAATATGTGCCATAAAGTAAATAATGCAAAAGTTAATTAGCGTAATTATGTAAATTATTGAAGTTAGAATTTTAATTTCGCGTAGAAATAATGGCGAACTCATCTAGTAATTTAGAGCAAGGGTTAGAATCGCGCTATCTGCCACAGGCAATTAAAAAAAATGGTACACGTGTGTTTTCGCATTTCGCTCCCATCGAAATGCGGCCGCCGTGGCCTCAACGAGCCAGCTGCGGAAGACGACGACGACGCTCGAGCCAATGCTGATGATGATAGTTTTCTGCGGACAGGCGACGGACAGGCGCATTTTTGTTTCGCCTAGCCATATAAAGTTTCGCCTTAAATAACACCTTGTCTACAAGCAAAGCGCACGCACACACGCAGGAAAAAAAAAAAGGTTTTCACTAAATCTATTCGTCAGAGCAGAGGCGAGTCAATCAGATTTGGACATGTCATTAGTGGAGGAAGCCGGCCACTGGCAAAGAGTTCTTACGAACGGAAAGCTTCGTTAATCCGGCCTGACGCTTTGACACCACTTCCTGTCCCTTGGTCTGCTATACTGGCCTGCTTTTTGATTTTTCAGGAGGGGGTGGGGATGAGGGAAGGGGCTCAGAAAGGGGAGAGGTAGGAAGAGGAGGAGGAAGTAGCCATAGGAAGAGGAGAAAGTGGTAAGTGTGGGGAGAGAAGGGCAGGGTTTAGCCCGGAGCAAATGGCTCTCCGGAAGAATCCGCGGCGGAGGTGAACCAAGCTTCAAGCACTCCGCCGCACGTCAGAAAGGGCAAGGAAAAGACCCATTCCGTAACAGCCAGAGGCTGCTCGGAGGCCCACTGCTTCCTTGATCGCTCCATAACGGGCTCAGAAAGCACCCCCATAGAACGCAGAGACAGGGGCGCAAGCTCAGCTTTATGCAGATGTACAGACGCATGTTCTGATGGTGTCCTTTCTGTGCTGCAACGTAGTGAAGAAGAAGTTGCGCCGAAGTTGACTTTTTCTCGCGAGAACATGTGCAGTGAGGCCGCCGATCATCGAGCGAGGTACGTGCTTGACACGCGCGCTTATGGCGGTAAGGTGCATGCTTCTAAAAAGAAAAAGAAATGAAAGAAATTAAAAAAGGAAAAAGAAAATAAAAAAATGGAGGATGCATAAGCGTCGCTTTTAAGAGCGGAACGCCATAGCATTCAAAGATCACCGACTGCTCCTCACGCTTCCCGGCAACTGCAGCTTATGCCCGAAGGCGAGCTTTCTGGTAGAAACGCGGCCTCTTGCGTGAGCCGGTCTTGTGTTTTAGTTTCGCACTTTTAATATTTCAGTCTGAGAATATTTTAACATTAAAGGCATGCGCTGTTGGTGTTTTGTTTCATGACATTTGTTCGTTAGCTCTCATTAGCAAAGTTCCGAAGAATAACTTTGTAAGCAATGCAACACAAGCTATGGGCAACTTTAGTGATAAAAGAAGAACTTTCGTGCCGTATAGAATATACATATACAGCCATTTTCGCTCACGGGACGCCACAGCGGGCTACGAGAAATCGTTTTTCTCGGCAACCACTCCATTAAATTTGATCAGGTTTGTTGCATTTAAAAGAAAAAGTTAAAATGTAGGACTGTTGGTCGCGAATTTTTTATTTATGTCGTCAATATTTTAATAAATATTGGCAAAAGTAGCAAATTAACAGAAAACGAAACTATCATGCTTACAACTCTGTAACTAAGCAATAAAATACGATATCACAGTTCTGCAAATGGCACCTAATAGCACATTTAAAGCGGACAAAATTGATGTATTACACACGACTAAAAAACGAGAAATATGTGAGTAGAGCTTTTGTAAACCCTTGTAAACTATGTAACAAATTCACGTAAGATATATATCGACATATGAAGTTTGTCCGCTTTGTACGCTCTCATGGATCCAGTTGACAGAACTGCAATATCTGTTCTAGGTGCAGAGCTACGAATTTGTAAACTTCATGCTTCTATTTTTTATCCAAATCACCAATTTGTGAAAATTCCGTTTAAGAAAGTCAGGCCCTAAATAAAAATTCTGTTTCAAAAAGTCACTAGAATATAACTTTGTCTCTCAAATGCAGTAAATTTCATTAAAATAGGTCCAGGGGTCATCTCAGAAAAGCGTTTCAGTGTTTTACATGTATTTGAATAGACGGAATCGGAGTTGGACCCAAGCTAAAGTTTCCTCTAAAGCTGCTCGTAAGAGCACGTGCAAACCAATCGGAATACCGGAGTGCAGGAGGCCAGCCAATGGCAAAAAGCTTTTACAAACAAAAAGCTGACGTCGGCCCCTGAAAACTAAATAATGGCAAAAAGGACGAATGAAAGCTTTCCACTAAAAACTACGCACAGGACATCAATATCAGGTTAGTAACTGACACTGAACTTGGCTTGTTGTAGCATTATCTTGCGTTTCGCATAAATTAAACCAAGCTTACGAAAACAAGAATGACACCGGACTTTGTAGGCGGATAAGTTAGACGACGTACCGTGTATAGCAGAGATAGCTGCATTCTAAATGTTGAAAACGACGCCAGGAAACACAACAAAGTGAGAATCAGTTTCTTGTCGTGTTTCCTGTCGGTGTTCTTAACATTTGGAAATCATGTACCAACTGGCCCAACAGCCAACTCTCATATGGGTGCGTTGTTTCTTCCATGAAGGGCTGTACAGCAAATAGAAAAAAAAAGTTCTCGCGCGTTTGAGAACGAAGCAAAAAAAGGCGGCTTCCAGATGCAACCAGCGTTTTAGGCTCATTCGTATAGCCTTGATCTTTATTATGGCTGATTGAGCCGTTTAGCCGCAGTCCTTGTCGGGGCGCACATTGTGTTCGACCGCGCCGGAGTGAGCACGTGAAAGGGAGGCCGTTGATCAATGGCGAGGGGGGGGGGGGGGGGGGGGGCAAACACAATGAACTGCCCAGTTTGCTGTTCTTTGAGCGCTGGGTGAAGGAAACCGAAACCATGCGGTACGTTTGTTCATTGGTTTCCCGGCGGCGCAGGAATGGATCGAAAGCGCCAATAAAGCTCGGGAGCACTGCCAGGGAGGCGATTTCGCTCGGTCGAGGCGTATTTGGCCCCATTGATTGTGAACCCCGTTACCGAACAGGGTGTACAGACTTTCCCACGCTTTGGAAGCCGAGGATGCGCTCTCGTCTGCATGTAAATAACGTGTAAAAGAGCACAGCACACAAACACACACAGAGTGCAAAATATGTGTCCGTAATCGACGAAGCTTTTAAACAGGAAACATTTGCGCCTCTGTAAGAGCCTGACATTGTTATACTTACCACAGCAAGACGCTCTTAAACGTCCACCGAAACCCTTGAGAGCCGTGTCAGGACCGAAAGGGGTAGCGGATGACGTGGTCTGGGGACCATTGACGCTTGAATGGCCACAAGTTTCCCGCAAGAGGAGGTGCGCATGAAAGATGAACGGGTGTAGTGTGACGGATCCTGCAGGTTCAGCAGTATGGCTTCTCACACAAAAGGGTCCCCGCTCTGTCTCTGCATGCAAGATCAGTGAAACGGCTGCCCGCTGTTCAAAACATTTTGTTATTAGTTCATGGCTTTATCTCAAATGTTTTGTTCTTTTTATCCTATATGCTATTGTTGCATGCCGTTAAGACACCAAAGTGAATGCGAAAACGTAGCTCAAAGTGACAACATTACAAGGCCGGACCCATAAAATGGTGCCGGCACCTTTATTAGAGTTAAACGTAGCGATCTATTACAACGTTGTTGCAGTCACTTAGCTTATTCCAGACGGAAATGTATTTGTGGCAAAATTAATTACCACATAAGTAGTATAATTACTGTGAGAAAGTAAAGGACGGTAAAACAAGGGACACATGCTAAAATAGAAGGGCTGACTGGTAGAAACCTTCAATCAAAAATTCCGAGGCCGTGTTATTAATAATATTTTTCTGACGCAAGCGCCGTGTGCGATGGGCCATAACTGTGGAGATCGTCTCGCTGTGATGCCGATCGCTATCTTGAGCGGTGGGTACCTGAACGTCGACCAATGAGAAAACGGTCTTACCTAGGAAAGTTGTGAATACAGACGCTAATTTATTTGGGGACTGCTTGTTCTCTTAAGGTGCGTTATTTATGGACTGCTGTTCATTTAGGCACACAAGATGCGTTCTTACATGCTAACGATGTATTTGCTGTCTGTGCATGTGTCGTTTCATTGTTTTAATTATATCATGTATCTGTTAAGTAGAGCAATGAGACGCGCACACGCACGCACGCGCAGAGAGAGAGAGAGAGACCGGACGTGGTCACACGTACGCACCGTTCTTTTTTTTTTTTCGTCACCGTTTAATTTTCACCATCTAACAACTGGTTTAATATACGGGAAACGGAAATGATGCCGAAACAACGGAAAAGCGCAATAGTGACTACAACGTGACAATGAATGAATGAATGAATGAATGAATGAATGAATGAATGAATGAATAAATAAATAAATAAATAAATAAATAATAATAAATAAATGAATGAATGAATAAATAATAATAATAAATAAATAAATAAATAAATAAATAAATAAATAAATAAATACTGGGTGTTTCTGCGAAGTTTTAAGCAATTTAGAAAAATTGCCTGTGACAGATGAACAGTTCCAGTCCTTAAGCTGGTCTACTCGAAGCGGCGGACATTACTTGCATTGAAATGAATTATCGACTAATTAACAAAAAATCACTAATTAAGTTTTCATCTCATTACCGTATGACATATATTGCAATTTTGTGCAAGGCATATCCACTTGAAAATAATTGTGTAGATGACACCGTTTTCGAGATATGTGCCATCAAACTTGCGGCAAAGATGGACTGTCATTCCATTTAACAAAACGTCGTTTTGTGCATTTAAGCACATAAGTAATTGGACTGCAAATGCCTTTCTTCTTCTCCTTTTTTTTTTCGCAAAGTTCGCGAATGAATACCTCGAAACTGGTGTCATCCTGAGAATTCGTTCCAAGTGGATCCGAATTGCGAACTCTTCGGCTAGAGTTTGTAAATTGCAATATGTGCCACAACGGCAACTAGTTAAAAACGCAATTAGTGAAAGTGTGTTAATTAGTCGGTTTTGCGTTTAAATTTCTCTTGCAAATAGTGTCCGCACCTATCTATCCAACACAAACACACAAACACACGCGCACGCACGCACGCACGCACGCACGCACGCACGCACGCACGCACGCACGCACGCACGCATTTAGCAACAATGATTATGACTTGCACCGCATCTGCCAGTAGATGCGATGTGCTTGCAGCGGCAATACCAGCCCGTCTGTTATTGCGACGTCTCTGAAGCCTTTCTTTTCTTTTTGCCACAGAAGAGAGAGAGAGAGAAAAAAAAAGCTAGTAGTGCAGGCTCGCCTAAATCGATTCTGTAGGTCCAAGTTTCTTTGACTCGTAGCTGCTTTACACAGACAGAACCGCAAGCCCAGAGGGCGGCTTCGCCAGCGAAATAGGTCTCGCTCGAGATGACAGGGTACAATATCGAGATGCTCTGCATTATGCAAGCCGCCTTCCCGGCGTCACTTCTTGCCGGATGCTTCGTTTTCTTTTCATCAATGCTTTCGGTTCCCTTGCTCTCTTGGCCTTTCCATTCTGTTCTCTCTTCTTCGGTAAAATTTTCAGAGTTTCGCGAGCAAGCTGGATAGCACAATGCCTTTTTTTGCGATGATGTCTCATTTCACCTTGCCTTGCAACCTTTCAAACTCAGAAAGAATAATTCGTCCAACAGGGGTCATCTTGGACGTCGCAAAGCAGGGCTCTTGTCGGCAGCAGTTTCCACGCTCGGTCATTTGTGTGAACAGTGCAGTGATTTCAAGGGGGTGTCCAGTCGCGCGTACCTATGAGTGTGAGAAATGCACATGCGTGGCAGCAAAGGCCTCAAAGCAAGTCTGTATAGGGGCAGCTGCTGCATTGCAGTGATCCGAGGCCACCGATGCTCGCTATTTAGAGAAGCGATGTGACGTATGTGGGAACAGAATGGAGATAGAAAACATTATTGTTGCTCAGTGGTGGTTGATGGGCAGGTGGCCTCAATCCAGGTCTCCTCTTCTAGCGTAGTTTAGATCAGATGCAACTCTGATTGTGTGGTCAACTATAGCTCAAACCAAGAGCCCGTCTTTTTGAGTCGCTTAATAAACAATGTATGGGGATGCGGTGCGATCTGCTTAAGGAACACAACATCGATAGCTGATTATCTAGCTTCAAGGCCCTCAAGAAAATGTTGGATCAGCCGGAAAGAGAGTAAATGATATATATAACCATATCATAAGAAGCCAATGATATGATTAATAAAAATCGGGCCCCTCGGTTCCTTTTCTTCTCGTTCATACATATATACATGAAGGAGAAGAAAGGGAACCGAGGGGCCGGATTTTATTAATCATAAGAAGCCAACAAACATAGACACCAAGGAAAACATAGGGGAAATTGCTTGTACTTGCTAAGGAAATTAAAGAAAGGGTAAATTAAAGGCCATGAAAGTGGATGAGAAAACAATTTGCCGCAGGTGCGGGGAACGATCCTACGTCTTCGCATTACCCGTGCAATGCTCTTACCAATTGAGCTACCGCGGCGCGGTTTTCCCATCCACTTTCCCATCCAGATATATATATATATTGCGACGAGGTTTATTGTCCTCGATAACGTTGTAAGAACGCTAGGTACAGGTAGGCACTGCAAGGGCTGTTTGTAGCACGGGGTTCTCTCGCGATCACGGCACGGTCCTTCGTCTTCCTCTTCAGTCGGCACATACTCAGGGGCGCCTCTGCTTCATTACAATATATATATATATATATATATATATATATATATATATATTTACCCGAACAATATATTTTGCATATGTTGTACGGAGAATAACAGTGTTAGTTATTTTTTATTTTTTTGCATACAACATTTCACCGTTTATTGTGAAATAAACAGAGTGCTCACGCGGTGCACCAAAAGTTTATTTTCAATTAAAAATTGTTACAGAAATATTGTTCGCCAGGCGTTGTCACAAGCCACGAGTTCTTTAAAAAAAATTCGGAAGCGGCCGAAAACTACGTCAAGTGCTGCTGTCGTACAATGAGACTTATGTGAATTCGGGCCCTGATCAGAATCGTTGAAAAGCAGACCACAGTCAGCTCTAGCTGGCGGTGGAAGCGGTGGTGTTGCAGCAGGCGGGGTTAGACTGGCGTGATTGGCCGGCAGCTCTAGTTTGCAAAACGCGACATTTGTTTGGTGCCGCTCTGTTCGCTTGTTCAGCGGTTTCTCGCGTGGGCGCCTTAGTACTCGGCAATCGCGCGTGTATACGATCGCGATGGAAAAGGGTCGGCGTATTCCGGTCACGAGGGCGGCCGGAAGACAGCTGGAAGCGGAAGTAGGCCGCAGCAACCGAGCGCCCGAGCACTGCTGCGGCAAAGCAGCGAAAAGCTTGGCCATGCACCTGTACGAACGACGAGGTGGCCGGCTGAAACGGGCTCCTTCTTCGAGTAATTATCGCCACGTGTGCGAAGGCAGTCCGTGAAAGTGTGCCCCGTCGCCACGGGCCGTTCTCATTCGACGCGTCTCGCGGACGCGCATTGACGAAGCTACTGATCAGCGCAAGCTAATATTACAATGCTTCCAAGCGTCGGTTTATAGTGTGCCGGAAGTTTACGCGGAATGCCGGCGCTGTTTTCAGCTTGACCTGGGGGGTTATTCCGTAGGAGTCCACTCAGTGGGCTGTCCATTTCGGCCGGTTGCGATTGGATCCAGCTGCAGGAGCGAGAAGGAGACTGGCTGGCTCCTTCTCGCTCGTGCAGCTGGAGCCAATCGGCGAAATTCTGCTGGCGTTGATGCGGACGGAGCACCCAGCGCGATGTGTTCGCGCGTGTTTGTGCCTACAATTAGCCTCGGAAATCAGTTGCGTATTTATGAAAATTTGTTTCCCGAATGTGACCTTACTGCAGCATTTTCACTGTACATAAAGGCTGAGGTTTAGTAGCAATGAGTAATTATGAAACATATGATGGTCCGAACAGCGTGGGTACCGTTTCGCTGCGGAATAGGTTGTGCTGTTTCCTTTGACGGTTTCCTTCAAATTGTGGTCTGTAGATGCATTGCGCGACTACCTCGTTTGTTGGATAAGATTTCCGCCCACGAATAAAAAAAAGCCGGCAGATCCCACGATCTGTAGGAATCAATGTTACGCGTATGTGAAGCAGTGTGCGGGGAGCCTACCAAGTTAACGAAACCACCATCAGAGCACCAAGACGTAGGCGGCTGTTTCATGACCTACATGACACGCATGTCATGACATTCATGTCATGAGTCCTCAGGAGTTCTTTTAGCTACGCCTAAAAGACCTTGAGGCGAAAGCCTTAGTTATGCTCATGACTATGACTTCGACCATCAACCTTTATCTACTTGATTGCACAATGCCTCTATGACTGCTAGTATCTCTACTGAATCAAATGCCTTTTCATAATCTATGAAAGCCATATAGAGAGGTTGATTGTACTCCGCAGATTTCTCGATTACCTGATTGATGACATGGATATGATCTATTGTAGAATATCCCTTCCTGAAGCCAGCCTGTTTTCTTGGTTGACTGAAGTCAAGTGTTGCCCTGATTCTATTGGGAATTATCTTGGTGAATATTTTATACAATACTGAAAGCAAGCTAATGGGTCTACAATTCTTCAATTCTTTAACGTCTTCCTTCTTTTAGATTAGTATAATGTTGGCGTTCTTCCAGCTCTCTGGTACACTTGAAGTCGTGAGGCATTGCGTATAAAGAACCGCAAGCTTTTCGAGCGTGATATCACCTCCATCGTTCATTAAATCGACTCTTATTCCATCTTCCCCAGCAGCTTTTCCCCTGGTGATGTCTTGCAAGGCCCTTCTAACTTCATCGCTAGTTATAGAAGAAGCCTCTCTATCCTCTTCATCCCTACTTCGAATAAAAGTAGCTTGGCTGCTCTGGGCACTGTACAGGTCAGTATAGAATTCTTCCGCTGCTTTTACTATGTCATCGAAATTGCTGATGATATTATCCTGCTTATCTTTCAGTGCATACATCTTGCCTTGTCCTATGCCAAGTTTTCTTCTCACTGATTTCATGCTGCGTCCATATTTTACTGCTTCCTCAATCTTTTCCACGTTATAATTTTGAATATCACTTACTCTCTTTTTGTTGATAAGTTTTGAGAGTTCAGCGAATTCTATCTGAGCTCTCGAGTTTGACACTTTTAAGTTTTGCCGTTTCTTTATTAGGTCATTTGTTACTTGGGAGAGCTTACCTACTCGTTACCTTGGTGCCTTACCTCCCACTTCAATTGCTGCTTCTGAAATCAGCCTAGTTACTACGGTTTCATTCATTACCTCTATGTCGTCTTTATCTTCCTTTTCTAAAGCTGCATATTTGTTTGTGAGCACCAGCCTGAATATGTCTGCTTTTATCCTTACTGCGTCTAGGTTGGCCTCTTTCTTCTTGACTAATTTTATTCTTTCTCTCTTCAAATTGAGAGACATCCTAGACCTCACTAACCTATGGTCACTGCACTTCATCCTACGTAACACTTCTACATCCTGCACTATGCTGGAATCTGCAGAGAGTATGAAATCTATTTAATTCCTTGTTTCTCCATTATGGCTTCCTCATCCTCTTCCGCGAGAGAAGAGGATGAAAATCGATTGCTTTTTTGTTCAGTCTTGTTCGTCCCATCCTCTACTGCGCACTCACCTGTCTTAAGGAAATTGTATTGTCCTAAATAGCGGTCGGGTTCTTTTTATGCGATTTCTTTTGGATAGTACTGCTTGATCCCTCAGCTGGACACATCCCACCAATACAAATTGGACCACAAGTCGTCTTCAACAGCTGCAGAGCTTGTCGCAATACGGGAAGCTATCCGTTTTGTCTCCTACCTCACACCACGTACATGGACTATTCTTTCTTACGCAAGATCAGCGCTGCAATCTAACGATTCTCTCTCTAGGAGAGGCCAGTACTACATGCTAGCGTTAGATATCATTCAAATATTTGATCTTGCTCAGCGGAATGGTCACTCAATTACCTGCCAATGGGTACCTGGTCACTGCGGCTTAGCCAGCAACGAGCTAGCTGATGCGGAAGCAAGAACCGCTATTCCTACAGCCGTCGAAGTAAAAATTCCTTACTCGAGGAGCGATGTAAACTCTTTGTTGACCACGCGCATGCGAGATTGCGCAGCACAATACTGGGCTCAACCATCGGTACATCGGTACAGGCACGTGCGGGAAATAGACTGTGAGAGGACTTTTCGCCTCCCAGCTAAATTCAAGCGATGCCAAGCAAGCGTGCTTCACCGGATTCGCCTGGGCGCTATGTCACTCGACGCTATGCACATCTGACTGGCCGTACGGACAGCCTGAACTGTGAACGCTGCCAAGTGTTGGAGACTCTCCAACATCTGTTTTGCGAATGCCCTCTCTACGCATCACATCGGAAGATACATGGCTTCGACGCTAGCAGGCATCGGAAGACAAACATTGTCCGAAAGTACTATTTTGTCTGCCATGTGTGACTGTACAGTAGCATCAATAGCAACAAGGGCTGCCCTGGACTACTTGAAGACCACCGGACTAGACACAAGGTGCAAACCGCTGTGTTACTGTATATATGCATCCCTTCTTCCTTTCCTCATCATCATCTTCCATCACTCTTTTTTGTCCCCTTTCCTTTTTCCCCGATGCAGAGTAGCAGGCCAGAGCATGCTCGCTCAGGCCGATCTCTCTGCCTTTCTAATATATTATCTCTCTCTACAGAGCAAAAAAGGCAATACCGAAGCACAACGCTTATCTGTATCATGCTGGTTTACCGACCACAGTGATCACTGTATTGAGCAACGTCATCGGCCTCACACAGGAGGCTAACGTAGACATAGCATAGTTATTTCAGGTCTACTAGACTTGAAATGCGTGAGAACGATGCACTTGGCTGACGCAAATATTTTATAATGATTGGCGCTTAGATCTTTCGATTTCGCAGTAGGTTGGCCATACACGAGCACTCTTATGCTTTATTTCTTAAGCCAAGCGATCAGAAGGGGAAAAGATTTTCTAATTAACGCTGACAATTCAGAGACGCCGGTGCTCCTTGTTGAATAAAAAACCAATACAGCCAAAATAGTTCACAGCACATACATACACCTCGGCTGATGATGCGCGTCGCATGTTTGCGCAGCCAAGATAAATTTTTGCATGCTGAACTTACAGCTGCACCGAAAGGCTACACAGGGGTTCTTTGACGACTTCGTATGAACTGACATTGCGCAAATATCGCGGAGAACGTCTCCAAATTGTTCCGCAGCACGCGACGCCAACACATTCAAGCAGCGCCGCGCCGGCTCATCCTCGTACAAGTCAGAGGAGGAAGGGCTCGCCGCGCGCCCTTTCCTCGCCCGATCAAATGATCTATAGACCCTTTTCACGGCGATCCCGTGGGCGCCGCCATGTTTGATCACGTTTGAGCCGCGCTTCCTAACTCCAGCGTTTTGACGAGTTTCCGCACTCATCGAGCGAGATGTGTTCATGTTTACCTGCGCACGTGTGACACCGTGCTAGTTAATTTAGTTAGTAAGCGAATGTTTACAAGTTTATACAGCCGATAAAACCAATATCCTTACTTCGTATAGTTGTCTACTAATTTGCTATCGCAATCGATTCTTCGCCTTTCGGGCGAAGCTGCGACATTTTTTTTTTTAAATCCTCGGGGAAAGGCGTGCATCGCGAAGGGTCGGCAAAACAGGTTCTCGTTATGTAGATAGCAACAGACCGTGAACTTGGTCACACGTACAGATTCATTCTGTTTCTTAATATTCCAGACACTATTTTTGCGGCCAATTACTGCACACGTCTTCCCTCTACTGTTCCACATTTTGCGGCATGAATGGAGCACAGTGCGTTAGGAAGACCCAGGTTGCGCTTCCAACAGCTGATCGCACAGTAGCAGGACAGAAGCGGTAATGGTTTCGTATTCGTGCGCTTTTGCTGAGGCAACGTGTGGCGCGCCGCCGAAGGCGCCATCTGGTTACACTAGAGCAAAATGCTCCGCAAAAACCGTCTATGGAGCGTTTTATCAAGAGCGCCGCCATTTTGCGATTACAGCGCTGTCTATCGCCCGGCGCTATGCTGGTATGTGGGATCGCGCTGGAAGGTGCACAGCGTACGTGCTGTTGACGACGAGTGGCAAGTTTTCGCGTTTTCCTGAGAGGTCTCAGCAGGTTTTTGCGATTGGGAAACTTCTTAGCGTGTCGTTACTAAGCTTCGAGTTTCGATGTAGCCGGAATATCGAACGGCGACGGGCTCAGCGGCGATGCCACAGCTCCTCCTGCGATCGAAATAGGTGGCGAGTCAATCCTGAACATTGTCGATACGCAACATACGTGCAACGCGTTATTATTCTATGCCTAGCCTTGAAATATATTAAGGGGTCACTCAGGTGACAACACTCATAGTTGTCACCGCGTGTCATGCGATACCAACGTACATCCCACTAAAGGTAACTGCGAAGCTTCGAGGAAACACGTTTTGCTAGCTTTCGTGCTCCTAAAATTTTCGCGGTACGATTTTCTGAGCGTTGTTTACCTGGCACTTGGGCATATCAAGCTTTACAAAATAAATAACTAAAATAACTCGACCGGAACGGCTGTTAACGTGGACGAAACGACCTGATGCCACGATCAACCGATCAACGCGTTAAAAGAATGTGCGCAATTTTAGGTCTCTAGAGGTGCCTGTGCAAGGGCACCTCACCGACTCGAGAGCGCAACAGCAACTTTATTTTCTGAAGTAATACAGCACGCAATGCGCGGCGTGGGCCAGACAGCTTGCCGGGGAGATTAGGAAGCACGGGAGAGCCAATGGGAACTATAGGGACGGCCGGCACACGATAGGCATGGCTTTGGTTACAGAACGAACAAGAACACACTTTAATTTTCTTAATCGGCACGTACTGTTTTAATAATACATCATCGGTCAACTTTCACCAGACCGTTGGTTGCCAAGCATGATAATCTTAGAAAACATTTAAACAGAATAACTTTATTGTGCGTGCACGAAGAAATAGTCGACTTCGTCCATTCGCAATAGTTCACCCACTCGAATACGCACCTTTCGTTCACATCCCAGTTTCATCATGGGTGCCTAGTTTGTCACCGTGCGCTTACTGGAACCACAATCTTCTGAACATTCATGTGACAAAGCTAATGGCGTCAAGTCCTTTCTGTATTCTGGCAATTCAAACCGGAGGTCTGTCTGCAAC
This sequence comes from Dermacentor silvarum, assembly GCF_013339745.2. Lineage (NCBI taxonomy): Eukaryota > Metazoa > Arthropoda > Arachnida > Ixodida > Ixodidae > Dermacentor > Dermacentor silvarum. Next base: position 29,622,896 of record NC_051154.1, read on the forward strand.
CGCAGCGGCGGAGTCCAATAAGTCGTCGTGGCTGAAGATGCACTTCACGTTCGCTTCCGAAAGTTATTTTTGCAGCCGAATGCAGCACAGTGGCGGCCCGTTGACCTTGAGTCATCTGACATCGCAGAAATCACAGACGGAACACGTTAGAATAGCACTAACTCGCAATGACACCGCTGCCGCTCCAAGCTTCCGCGGGGAGAAACGGCGATCCGCACTTACTATATAGTGCATGCGAAAATAGCGGCGCGGCGCGCTGGTTCGAGGCCACGTTCTTCCTCGTCAATAAAATGGGTGAGGACATTATTCTTTGAGAAATTCCTGGGCTCGCGAACGGAAGTATTACACATATTATTTTTTGTTGTTGCCTCTTTGTGTCTTTATCTATTTAGGACACAATGTTACGCGAGCCTTTTCCCGAATAGATAACGGCGAAATTTTGCAACTGCCCATACAAGAGCGAGGCACTCACGGTCTGTAATCGAGTAATTTCGCTCCGATGCGGGCAGCAGCCTGCTGGCATAAGCGATGACGCAGTTCGCTCCACGTTTACTTAGGGCCAAGACAGCGCCTATTCCGTAACCACTCCCGTCAGTGCGGATTTGGGTTGGGGCTGATTGGTCGAAGTGGGCCCAAATGGGAGGCGTTGTGCGAAGTGTGGCGAGCTCGGAGAAAGCAGCGGCCCCAGATAAAAGGGACGCATTGTTTAAGAAGATCTTTGAGCGGTATCGCAATCGCAATCACGGGAAAATTCTTCACACACCGGCGAAAAAAGGAGCAGAGCCCCGCAAAGCTGCGAACATCTTTGGCAGACTTGGGCGTAGGGAAGACTTTTACGGGCCGAATTTTCTCTGGGTCAGGTTATATTCCGGCAGCGTCTATGATAGGGCCAAGGATCGTAGTGTGGTGATGGCCAAACGGCACTTCAATGAATTGAGCTGAAGTCTGGGAAGGCGGAACGCGTCAAGAATCGCTGTGAGGCGTTCGAGGTGTGTATCGAACGTAGGAAAAAAAAAAAAAATTCGTCGGCGCTTGCACTCCGTGAAGATGGTTAACCAGCGAAGCTGAAACGTGCGGCCCTATTATTTTTATTAATAAGTACTTTCATTAAAGTATTTCTCAATTGTGAGGTTACACACACATTGGGCTGCGATGGAGAGAATGACGCCACTGACGGTATGCCCGCAGTCCGCCGTTGTCGCTTGCGTTCGATGTCTCGAGTTCGCTCGGCGGCGTGGTTAGCAGCATTCGCACGCCATTGCCGCTTGCGATTCTTCAAAATTAAATTGCTTCAAAATTAAATCTGTGCGTTGCGGTAAGACAATGAATGGCTCATACGCCCTTAAGCAATGGCTCATACCCCGATAAACGCGGCCTCCTCATTACGACGACAGAAAAGAAGTGAAATTCTACGTTGGAATGATGAGCGGCAACGCAGCCAGCTGCGGACGACGACGACGACGACCCTCGAGCCAATGTTGGTCTGCTATGCTGGCCTGCTTTTTGATTTTTCAGGAGGGGGTGGGGATGAGGGAAGGGGCTCAGAAAGGGGAGAGGTAGGAAGAGGAGGAGGAAGTAGCCAGAGGAAGAGGAGAAAGTGGTAAGTGTGGGGAGAGAAGGGCAGGGTTTAGCCCGGAGCAAATGGCTCTCCGGACGAATCCGCGGCGGAGGTGAAGCAAGCTTCAAGCACTCCGCCGCACGTCAGAAAGGGCAAGGAAAAGAGCCCATTCCGTAACAGCCAGAGGCTGCTCGGAGGCCCACTGCTTCCTTGATCGCTCCATAACGGGCTCAGAAAGCACCCCCATAGAACGCAGAGAGAGGGGCCCAAGCTCTGCTTTATGCAGATGTACAGACGCATGTTCTGATGGTGTCCTTTCTGTGCTGCAACGTAGTGAAGAAGAAGTTGCGACGAAGTTAACTTTTTCTCGCGAGAACACGTGCAGTGAGGCCGCCGATCATCGAGCGAGGTACGTGCTTGACACGCGCGCTTACGGCGGTAAGGTGCATGCTTCTAAAAAGAAAAAATAGAAAAAAAGAGAAGAGGGAAAAAAAAATAGTAGCCCCTTCCCTTCGAGGAAAGGGGGGGGGGGGGTAAGCGAAGCTTGTCGTGTGTTTATTCGGTGTTCCTGCGGACGAATTGCTATGACGAGTACCACGTTGTGCTCGAACCACAACCGGTCACACGCACTGCAGCTGGCTCCGAAGTTCCGATGGAGAAACTCGCGTAGAAACCTGGCCGTCGCACCGGGGAGTTGGCGTTGTCGGGTTCCCATAAGTCAAGACGACGCTGACGTTTGGCCTCAACATCGCGCTCCCTCAACTCGGGGTCCACGGCTCTTCGCTGACGTTTCGCCTGCGCGAAGTCTTCATGCTAGAATCGGCACGTCGACGACGAGCCTTTTCCCGAATGCGTTCATTCTAGATGCATTTACATAAAATTGCTTCAAAATTAAACCTGTCCGTTACGTAAGACAATCAATGGCTCATACCCCCTTAAGCAATGGCTCGTACCCCGTATACGCGGCCTCCGCATTACGACGACAGAAGGGAAGTTCTACGCTGAAATGATTAGCGGCAGCGCAGCCAGCTGTGGAAGCAGAGGACGACGACGAACGCGGGAGCAGTGGCAAGAGCGCGTGCCGAGCACGAGCACGAGCGCAACCCGAGGGGCGCCAACGAGCCAGTTGCGGAAGAAGACGACGACGCTCGATTCAATGCTGCTGATGATAGTTTTCTGTACACAGGCGATTTCGCCTAGCCATATACGATTTCGCCTAGACATATAAAGCTTCACTTTAAAACACAATTACGTCATCTAAATAACACAGGTATGTATACCACTTGAACCCATGAAGCAGGGAGTCCATCCTTTGCTCGAAAGGGGCTGGGGCATTAAACACACGGAAAGACATGACATTGAACTGGTAAAGCCGATGAGGAGTTAGAAAAGCAGTTTTCTGTCGGTCCATGGGGTATACAGCAATCTGCCAATATACAGGCCGAAGGTCGATAGAAAGCAATACAGGGAATTCGTGGTAAAGGGTAAACGTCTTCCTTTATAACGTTATTGAGGTGGTGGCAGTCCACAAAAAAGCGTCCCGATCCGTTCTTATTTTTACCACAAACGTCATGGAGCGTCCATGGACTGGAGCATGGCTCGACAATGTCCTTCGCAAGCATCTTGTTGACTTTCTGCTGGGTAACGCTTCGCTCAGACGCGGACACTCGGTAGGGGCGTCGGTGAACAGGGCTGGCATCGTCTATGTGTATGCGATTCGTGACAACGGACTTGTGACCAAAAGGCCGATTACAGAAGTAGAAAATATCTCGACACAACTTGATGATATATGTCGAAGGGCTTCAGCGCGCTCAGGCGAAAGGTAATTGGTTATCATGCTTTGAATTTCGCGGCTGCCACAAATTGTCGATGTCGGAGCGCCCTTCTGAGGGCATGTAATATCCACTGCAAACACTTCTACATGAGAGTCTTGCAGGGGGCAAAGGTAGGCCACGGAAATCCCCTGTGGAAGTATCATGCTTGGCGAAGCCGAAATTCACAAGTGGAAGGCAGGTTATATTAGCCGTAATGCTCATGACCGTGTAGCGTTCAGCGACACCGTGCGTGAGCAGGACGTCAGCAAGAGCCTTGACGTAGTATAGTCGCCATCTGGAACAGCTGGCGAACATGACAATTCAACGTATACGTCACGATTTGAGAAGGCAGGCGAACAAAGTCGCTGCAATGAAATAGAGAAGGAGGTTCGTCACTGTTTCATAGAGGCGAGGCAGTTGAAGGCGGAGTACACCCGAAGCACTTAATCAGAGCGACACCGGTAGAAGCAAAATCAAGTCTAAGTATGAGGGCACTGCGCAAGGACCGTGAATATAAGTCACCTGGTGACCAGCAACGGTAACCCGAGCTGTTCACATCCCACCGTCAGCGACGCGTACGACTCGGGTCGTGGGAGGTGTACGGATCTTGTTCATGCGACGACGAAACCTGGCACTCGCAACAGAAGCCTGCCCCCCAGCATTAAGCAAAGCTCTGACAAAGACGCCGTTGACGTGGACATCAAGAGGGTTCCGGCGGGCACGTAAGGGTAACAGAGGATTTAGGGACAAGATCGGTAGTGCAGTTTCACCTCCAGAAGCTGCGCAGTGTAATTTTCCGGCGAAAAGCGACGGCTAAAGGACCGCGAAGGAGAGCGGCGGCGTGCCGGTGAACGAGATGGACGGCGATGCGGCGCAGGCGACTGAGCGTAGCGGGTACCTTACTCGGAGACATTGGGTGCAGATGATTCGGTTCGGGGCGGATAGTGGCCTGCACGACGGAGGGGACTGGAGTAGGTGGGAAACGGGCTAGGCGCCTGACAGGGCACTGGCTATGGCAATAGCGAGCAATGTGTCCAGCACCGGCTGAACCGGATACAGATAAGTTTATCATCGGCTGTTTTCCATTCAGATAGGTTTTTGGAACGAGGAAGGGAGTACGGTCCGCAACGGGACCTGTCCGTTGAGGCTAGGGTGGCATCAGGAGTGCTCATGGCGCAGACAGTATATAGAAGAGGCACAGGTTCGCAAATTCCTGGTGAACAATGGCCTGGATCAATGAAACAGACGGCGTCGAGGTAACCGAGAGCGTGGGTTCATAAGAAAGCCAAATATGCGACCTCGAGTTCTCGGCGAACGATGCGAAGACGGTCGGCCAGTAGTAAACATTTACGAACCTTTGTGAATTCGGCCCCATGTCGATTTGGCTTCCGGACCTGTTATCTTTCACGAGCGCTCAGTATGACTTCGGAGTTGTCATGACAAGCTGACAATGTCACATTTGTGTTGTTACCTCGTCAATTTCAATATACAGGGCGTCCTATCTAATATGGGCCAAGCAATATATTATAAATCAATAGCCGAACTGACGAAGCTTTTCTTTCGGGAGTGCTCTTTGCCAATGGCCGGTCGCCTTCACTAATAACATATCCAGCGTCAGGATTGGCGGGAATTTTCTGTTCTGGCGTAAATTCTGGCTTAAGAGCTTTTTCTGAATACGGGCCTTGCGTGCGAGATATGAGGACGGGACCAAACGTCTTTTTTTTAGCAGAAGACTACCGCAAGCTAGGGCATTCTGCTATGCTTAATCGGCTAATTATCGGACAATAATTAGCCAAAATAATACTTACTGGTCTAGTGGCGTATGCCCGAATGGGAAATTATTTACATTAGGAAACACATCCATTAGTTTCCAGCCTGCTATGTCTTTCATAGTTAATTAAAATAAGTGCAAAAAAAAAAGTGAGCGCGCCCCTGCGCATTGAGCAGAGGTGCGCGACGGCAAACGGGGCTTTCAAACAAATCACTTGTCTAATGGCGGACTTGGCGACCGCGTAAAAGTGACAAGGCGTTGGCATAACTGTTGGCTGATGCTATTGAAGCAGCCGCGTGACGCTGTAAGCTAGAGCACTGATCGCCTTCTTAAGACAGTGATAAGTTCAGTTGCGCTTAGCAGCAGCCAACAGTTACACCAGCGCCTTGTCACTTTCACGTGGTCGCCAAATCAGCCATTTAGACAAGTCAGCTGTTTCAAAGCGTTATTGTCGCGGGCGCGCGGGCACGCGCTCACTTCAAATTTTCTTGCGTATTTCGTGCCACAACTTTCAGACGCGGAAAAAATAACCAGGAAAGGAGTAAAGGGGTCGAAACTATTGAATATGGTGTTTTCGAATACGAAGAAGAATTTGGCCTTCGAACATACGCCATTAGACCAGTGAGTATTCTTTTTCTTTCTTTCTGGGGTTTTACGCGCCAAAATCAGTTCTGATTATGAGGTACGCCGTAGTGGAGGGCTCCGGATTAATTTTGACCACTTGGGGTTCTTTAACGTGCACTACAACGCAAGCACACGGGCGTTTTTGCATTTCGCCTCCATCGAAATGCGGCCGCCGCGGCCGGGATTCGATCCCGCGATCTCGTGCTCAGCAGCGCAACGCCTTAGCTGACTTAGCCACCCCGACGGGTCCAGTGAGTACTAATTTGACTATAATAACCTCGGATAATTAGTTCATTAAACATATCAGAAAAGAAAACCCTCATTTGCGGAAGTCTTCTGTTGACAGAACACCGCTGGTCCTGTATTCCTATCTCGTACCCAGATTTCTTTAGAGCTTGGCCCATGTTAGCTGGTACACACTGTATAAGGGAGCTGGGAGCTAATAGAACACTTTTTGGAAATTACCCCATTTTAGCATCATGACTAGGACTCGCAAATCGCTTCATTTTCAATAAACGTTGGTCATCGGCTAGTGCCTTTGCTATGTGGACGCGTCAACGTTCAAGATTCGCCGGACGCACTTCTTGCAGAAATGGTTTTATGAATCCGTTGCAACGCAAAACTAGTTCAATCTGTTTCTATTCTATTTCTGCCATTAGCTCTCCACGATTGGTAAAACGTTTTTCGGTCCACCATCACTTCGTCTGTTTATCACTGGACGTCACGAAAACCGCGAGAACCTGATATGACGTGTACACACGGATTATGCATGATTAGGTCAAAAGAATAATTATTATTTCTGATTCAGCGCCTTTTTTTTCTCCAAAACTTTGTGAATTCGGCCCCATATGTGTCAGTCTTAAATGGACCATAAATAAATGAAGATTTTGAGGAAATCCCCGTGGCTCTTTCTTTGTGACGGCCGCCCCAACCGCTTCGGTTGCGGAGTAGCCACAGCGGACGTCAGTGTTGCAACTTCTGCGTCAAAGGAAGGTCGCCATTGGTCGCAAGAAACAGTGCGCGAGCAGGCGCACGGGCCGCTATGATCATGCGTATTGTGCAGCAAACGGCAGAGAACGTTGACATGACGAAGGGCTACGACTCTGTGTTGAATCCTCTACGAGGGGCCGCGGAATTAAGCGTTAATGGTGGCGAAGGAAAGCGCTTAGCGTGTAGCAAGGGAAAGTTGAAAGCGCGCGTGTCATCAAGGGTTTTTTTTTCTCCGCACGCCTTTCGCTCACACCCGCCTGTCGACTGCGCGCTGTCCAAGCCTACCGTGTCGGCCGCTTTAACAGAATAGGTCACTGGGTGAAGGCAGCCTCTGCGCCTAGCGTTACGGCTCGAACTTGGTCAATGCATTGTTGCCGGCCAAGCGTCATAGTCACGTCTTTACGGATACGCGGCAAAGGCGATAAGCGATACCTGCACGTGTTGCGGAATCAGTGGCGGAGCAAGTGTGTTTTGTTTTGTGAGCAGAGCACGTCGTGACTGCACGTAGAGGGCATTGAAAAATGGTGTAAAGGATTTCTCTGTCTACAATTTTGCCCTCGATAAAAACGCCTTTTGGCAATTTTCGTGTCTGTTTGACTGATTTACTCATCTTGATTTAATTGTAAATGTTGGCCACTGACGCTTCCTTCATCTTCGCGACAATATCAGTTGTTGCACGATGGAAGTACGCATTATTGTGAGTTTTTCATTTGCTAATTTCCTCATGTTATTTTTGTATATTCATTTGGCAATCAAATGTTATGGAAAAATCGGCGACAAATAATGGCAACGTCTCGAGTACCATGAAATAAATAAATAAATAAATAAATAAATAAATAAATAAATAAATAAATAAATAAATAAATAAATAAATAAATAAATAAATAAATAAAAAATTGTCGCAGTTTCACCCGAAAGGCCAAGCACCAGTTGCGATGGCAAATTAGTAGAGAGCTATATGGAGTAAGGATAGTAGTTTTATCAGCTGTATAAACTTGGACATGCAGCAGCACCAGCAACGCGCAGAACTGTGGTCGACGCCGTCGGCGTTTTTATATAAATACGTATTTGGTGCCGCAGCTAAACGTTGCCTCCCCTCCCCTCCCTCCCTCCCGTCCCCCACACCCTCTCGCGCGACGGAAAAAGTTGCGTTTGCTCTCTATATATGGAAAGGAGGAAAGAGATGCTTAATTCTGCAGCCCTTCAGGGAGCACGGCGCAGAACGCGCGTTTGCTCTCCGACGTGCGTTCGTTCCCCATGAAAGCGCGCGTCCCTCGCTCCCTTTCACTCGCACATACAGCGTCCGGAGCGCGGCGACGATTTCATCGCCGTTGACGTCATACGGAACCTCACGGCGACGGCGACGACGACGCCGACGGCAGAAATCTGCTTTGGAGTGTCCATATAATTGCTATCGCAATAATAAATAAATACGCGATGAAATGAAAGGAGTATGTAACGCTAAACCAGTTCATAGAACACGCCTGGTTCAGTCATTGGACTAATAAAGGACACGCACAAAAGCAAATGGCCAAAAATGTCCCTATTCGCACATTACCTGCGATAAACACAAAAACTTCATCAAGGACATCATCTGGTATCACCAAGCAAACAATGAAAGAAAATGTGAAAGAAAAAGAAAAAAGAAAATTTACAATCTCATATATTTTGCTTTCATTTTATTTACTCTAAAGGCGCGTTCGGGCATAACATGGGGTGAGGGGGAGGAGGATTAAGCATATGACAACATCCAAGAACAATAAATCAATAACAAAACTTGGAAACTATGAGTAGGATGTGAAGTGTCTTACGTAATGATACATTAGGACAGCAAAAACATTTACATGTATCTCGTTAGCCTCATTTCTTGTGAGTATTTGGACCCAATGCAATTACTCTTTGGGAGCAATACTCTCGCTATAGTTCGTCGAGTTGGTGCGTCATTCCATGGTACAACGACTTTTCTCATTGTTAACTCGTGATAATCAAGTTGAGTCAGTGTGGACCTCAAAACAATTGTTTATCACTGTTACCAGCTCACGGAAGTGTTTTAGATCCTGTCTTGAGTGACCACACAGGCGTCACGAAACATACGATTTGACGGGCCAACATCGGCATGTGCCACGAGCTGTAGACGAGTTTCAGCTGTAAATAAAGAAATTTTTATTGAACGGGACACTTTGAGATTTGCATATCGTCATTATTTACAATTTTGCACTTTTGCTGGCAAATAGAATTTCATGCGACGATTGGGGATGTCGCAGCGTGCTCATAGGTGTTGATTGATTCGCTTGATTGATTCGGGGGTTCCTAACGTCCCAAAGCAACACTCTGAGAGTGATGCCGTGACAGAGGGTTCGGGATTAATTTTGACCACCTAGGATTTTTTCATGTGCACTCAAATGGAAGTGCTGGAACGTTCTTGCATTTCCCCCCATCGAAATGTGGCCGACGTGGCCAGAAACAGGTATTGATTATAATGGTGCAGGGCGTTTAGTACAAGAAATACGAGGGGGTGCTGGTAAGTATTCTGCCTTACCGAGAAAAAAAACTGAGCTAATAAGCTTTAACTGCCACACTACTCTACACTACTCTACATATTCCCTCAGAAACTCAATGCATTTGCGACATCTTTCCCGCAGCCACCTTAGGTACATGGAAATAAAATGATTCCGCCTGCTGGTGCCGGTGGTGAAGCCGATTCAGCGAATAGAATGGACAAACGTCAATTGAAAGCCTAAGGAAATCAGTTTTATCATCGTGAAGAACCGGATAGTGAGAGCATCCCGCATGCCACCGATGCCGAAGGAACACATCAAAATCGTGATCCGACCAAGGGGAGGACTTAATATTACCAAGACTGGGGCCACCGTCATCGGGAGGGCCATCGTCGAAGCGGCCGGACTTGACCCGTCGCAGACCAACGAGGACGTAATTTGTCCAAACTATGAGCAGAACATCATGATTGCTAGCACTCCTGGGAGGCACAACGCCGACAAGTACTCAAGAATCAGGCTGATCCAAATTGGAGGCAAGGACTTCGAAGTCAGCGTCTATGAAACGGCTCCGCACACCACGTGCAAGGGCGTCATACGCAACATTGACGTCAACGATGGTCCTGCGGTCCCATAAAGAAACATTGTCACCGACAGAAATCCGCTCGCCCTAGCAGCGAAGAGAATTAAGAACACGGGTACAGTCATCATCGCTTTCGACGGCCTTAAAGTACCAAACTTTGTTAGGTACGGCCCGACCCTGGTGAAATGTTTTCTCTACCGCAAGCAAATGGACGTTTGCTACGCATGTGGCAAGCTAGGCCATCGAGCGGATGTGGGTCCGACCCCCGAAGAATCAAAGTGCAGAGGATGTGGCACACCCAACCCAGAGGAGTCGCATCAATGCTCACCGAAATGTGGCCTATGCGGAGGACCACACCTGACGGCCGATAAAGCCTGCAAGCAACGTTTCCAGATACCATACGTGGTCAGAAGACGAAGAAGAGAACGAGCCAACGAAGAAGCAAGAGTGCAACAAATTGGCAGCACGCCCACCAACACGCAACCAGCGGCGGAAAGGCGCCCTAGATCCAGAGGACGCTCCCGTTCCAGGAGTCGTTCCAGAACCAGAGGCCGCTCTAGATCCAGGAGCAGATCCAAAGCTAGCGCGCGCCCCTTCTCCAACGGGGCGCAGGTGTGCTTCGAATCGCCTGGAGGACTGTCAAACCCCAGGCAGTCAACCGGGGCCGATCGAGTCAGAGGAGGAGCGCAGGGACCACAGGTAACGCGTGAGCGAACGCCAGAGCATCAGCATAACAGTGTAGAAAGTGATAGGATAGCGCAACTAGAAAGAAAAGATCCATGTAGAAAAGCTCATTACGGAGATGGCCGAAATTAGAAGAAGCTCTCAGATAGCCGCGAGAAATCAGCCACCCTCTGCTAGCAGCGGGAGCAAGCAATCGGAAATCCCTCGACCCATGGACGTAACCAATGAGGAGGGGGAAAAAGAGAAACCCGCGCCCAAGAAGTGGGCCATAACAACATCTGAACAAGCGCATACCAGGGCAAAATCTGAAATAGGAGACATGCTCACAACGCACAGCGAGATCGTCAAGCAGATAAACGAAAGGCTGGCGCAATTCCAGTCAGGTATTGCAGCTATGGAAGAGCGCACTAACCAAAATTTCCTCAAGATCGAAGCATATCTTAACGATACGGTGGTCCCAGCTCTGGATCCAAAGGCCCCTAATCCTCTCGTACAACGCACGAAGTCCAACAGTCTCACTACACTAAATAATACACCCCAGCCCAAGCAAGATGGCTGCGCAAACTAGTCAGTTCAAAATGTGGCAATGGAACTGCAGGGGCTACCATCATAAAAAGGCGCCCCTGCAGCAATTTATTCAATCCCACCCCGAGAAACCGCACGTTATGCTACTCCAAGAAACGCTCACCCCCAACGTCACTTTGCCCGGGTATCGCTCGGAGATCAACAGTAACGAGGGGGGGGGGGGGGGGAGAGGTATCACCACCCTAGTTAGTAACAGGGCTACGCACATCAGGCACGATCTCAAGATTACTGGTAACAAGATTGAATACATCATGACGGAAATCATTCCAAACTCTTCACTTGGCAATCAGAACAGCATCTTTATTCTCAATGTGTACAGTAGCCCTAAAGATCTGAAGCAAAGATTCAAGTCCCTACTTACCAAAGCAGTCAAACGAGCTCGAGACTCCCCGTTAATCGTTGCCGGAGACTTTAACGCCCCCTTCCACGCTTGGGGTTACCCCTATGATACGAACAAAGGGGAAAGTCTGTGGCGCGAAGCGACGGACCTAGAACTTACGCTCATCACTGACCCAGCATTCCCAACTAGATGCGGCACATCGACATGTAGAGACACGACTCCTGACCTCACTTTTGTTCGCAACACAACGGAACCCACCTGGGCTAACTTGAACCAAGACTTGGGTAGTGATCATATATATTAATGATCAACTTACGGATTAGGCAGAAGAGACTACGCAAATTTTCGGTCGTAGACTGGGACGAATTCCGTAAAATCAGAAAGAAAAGGGTGATTGGAGAAGTCAACCTAAGCTTGGAACAATGGACCGCACAACTAAGGGAGGACGTTGGCGCCGCAACTAAAGAGGTGCTAACGGATCTCCCGATCGACAAGATGGACAGCCGATTGGCGCACCTCATCGAAGCTAAACAATCTCTGCTCAACCGATGGAAGGGTCAGAGACTCAACCGTAGGCTGAGAAAGAAAATTGCCGAAACCAATCGAGCGATAGAGGAGCACTGCAAACTCTCTCTAAGCAACAGTGGGATGAGGTTTGCAACTCTATAGACGGCCGAATGAGAAAAGGAGGAACCTGGAATCTACTGAAGCACCTACTAGACGAAACTAACACGAAATCGAATCAACGCAACACGTTAAGCAAAATCTTGCACGTGGCACAGAATGACTCATCCAAGTCAGAAGTTATTGTCCAGCTAGTGAATAGGTACCTATCCGTCGAGGACACGCCGCAGCCGCCTCCTCGATTGGAATATACGGGAACACACAACCCAACTTTAGATGCTGAGTTCACAGTAGGAGAGGTCAGGGTGGTTTTACACGATCTTAATGGGAAATCTGCCCCCGGTCCTGATAGGATAACAAATAAGATGCTCCGCAATTTGGATGATGACTCCATAGAGTATTTGACACAACTGATTAATGAGATGTGGAAGAGCGGTGACGTTCCTGGCGAATGGAAGACCGCTAACACCATTTTAATCCCAAAGCCGGGCAAGCTCCCTGGCCTCAAGAATATACGACCGATCTCACTCACATCGTGCGTGAGAAAGGTTGCTGAACATGCAATTCTGAATCGATTATCTCGGTACCTGGAAGAGCACGAGGTTTACCCTCATACGATGATCGGCTTCAGACCTGGTTTATCTACGCAAAATGCCATGCTCCTACTCAAGAACCAAATAATCAGCCACAAGACTAGGGACACGAGAGCGATACTGGATTAGACATGGAGAAAGCCTTTGATAATATCCTCCATACATTTATACTCGAAACCATTTCAAACCTCGGTCTGGGTAGTCACTTTCATCAATACGTCGAAGCCTTTCTCAGTGGAAGGATGGCTACGCTCAAGGCTGGGGACCTAACATCAGATACAATGAAGCTATAGGCAACCGAGGCACACCCCAAGGAGCAGTCATCTCGCCCACTCTCTTTAATATCTCCATGATTGGTCTCGCTAGAAGACTCGAAGGCATCGAAGGCATAGAATACACCATTTACGCGGATGACGTCACGATATGGTGTACTGGAGGCAGCGACGGAGAAACAGAACAAAGATTACAAGAAGCCGTAAACGTCACTGAAGAGTACCTCATCCCAACGGGACTCCGATGCTCACCCAACAAATCGGAACTACTACTATACAGACCTAAGAGAAGAGGCCGCAAACCCAGGGGATGGATTCCTCCTGGGGAGAACGATATAACGCTCTATACCAGGAGCGGAAGCGTCATCCCAAGGGTGGACTCCATCCGGGTCCTGGGCTTGGTGATAGAAGCCAACGGGTCCAATAATCAAACGATTCTACGTATCGCTAAGAAAGTGGACAACGCAATTAGGCTTATCAAAAGAGTAACTAACCGCCGACATGGGCTTGAAGAAGACAACGTCGTTAGACTGCTTCACGCCTTTGTGCTATGTCACTTCGCCTACGTAGCATCCATGCACGAGTGGCAGAGATCCGAAAGAGACAAACTCAATGCATTGTTAAGGAAGGTAATCAAGGTAGCTCTTGGGCTACCTATGTACACGGAAACCGAAAGACTCATGCAACTAGGAATGCACAATACACTGGAGGAAATAGCCGAGGCACAAGAAAGAGCCCAGTTCTTTAGACTCTCTACCACGCGATCAGGAAGACAGATCCTCAAACGAATTGGTATAACAATTACAGCAATAGATAATAATCATAGAGAAATTCCCAAAGATCTGCGGAAGAATATCACAGTCATGCCTGTTCCAAGGAATGTTCACCCAATTCATAACGTGGGCAGAAGGCAAGCCAGAGCCAAAGCCCTGCTAGAGAAAGCTCAAAATCAGGCTGAAGAATGCTCGTTCGTCGACGCGGCTTTCATGCCCAATAGACGAGCCTTCACAGCAGTCCTTCTGAACGGCAAAGGTGAAGTCGTCAACTCGGCTTCCACGTACACCACGCAACCAGACATTGCAGAACAAGTAGCCATCGCATTGGCACTTTTAGACCAAAAGAGATCCAGGATCCACAGCGATTCTAGGGCAGCCGTCCGAGCATTTGCCAAAGGAGTCATCTCTAGACAGGCCCTGGCAATTCTCGACGGAAAGGTCGTCAAACCCCACACGATCATCTGGTTTCCTGCTCATATGGGAGAAATCAACGGTGCTCCCGTGAACCTCAACGAATCTGCCCACAATGCTGCACGAGGACTTGCCAACCATGCAGCCACAAGGCAAGAAGATGCTGAGGTTCCTGATTGCAAGGACCACCTCCTCACGTACAACGAGCTAACCAAGCACTTCTACCTACAACGCAGGGTCTTCCCCCCTCCGCACAGTAAACTAAATAGAGCTCAGGCCATTACGCTAAGGCTCTTACAAACGAGAACTTATCCGAACCCTTTATTAATCAACAAGATCTATCCGGAGATCTCTACTCATACAACATGCGAGAAATGTAACGACACCATAGATCTAAGTCATATGCTCTGGCGTTGCTCCGCGTTACGCAGCGACAAGGACAACACTGAAGAGCGGTGGCACGCAGCTCTACGCAGTCTCACATTAGATGAACAGCTATGGGCAGTCCAACGGGCCCGCGAAGCGGCCGATAGGCTAGGCCTTTCGGTCCCAACGTGGGAGCGGCCCGCTTCGGGCTAGGAAACTAGCGCTGACCCAATGGACCAAAATAAAGTTTTTCCATCCATCCATCCATCCATCGTTAACACCGGCAGTGTGACAGGCATTATCATGCACCTTTGGAGATATTTTCTCGACATTTGTCCTTTATGGTATGCCTTAACTTCGTCAATAAAACGCAGTAATATTTTTCATTAATGGTTCAACCCTGTTGGGAGTAGTCCACAAGCAGAAACACCTTTCCATTCCGAAAAAAAAAAAACTGTTGCCATGTGCTTTTGCACCGACCTTTGCATGTAAACTTCTTTGGCCTGGGGGAACCAGTATGCCGCCATTCCTTAGACTGCTACTTTGTTTCGGGATCGTAGCAGTAGATCCATGTATCATCACAAGTTACCATGTTTGTCCAGGAAATCTGACAATTCTTTTTTTTAATATTCCGAAATAGCCACCGATGGCGATCGATCTATGCACGTTTCATTCTTGTTCAGTTGTCAGAAGTTTTGGGATGAATTTTGCTGCAAGTTTTCTCATTTCCAAGTAGTCATGGATAATGAGACCAACTCTCTCACGTAATATTCCCAGATATGTAGCAATTGTTTTGGCTGATATTCGGCGATTCTCCATTATCATGTCATGATGGTTTTCACATTTGCAGGTACAGAGACAGAAACAGGCTTTCCACTGGGTTTCTCATTTCTAACAGCAAAATGACCAGTTTGGAAATTGACAACCCAAAGATTAGGGGTCACCGAGTTCTTCGCCAAGTCACCAGCCTCACATATGAGATCTCACCTGTGAATTCAAAGTCTTCTACCACCCCAGGAACTGATATCGTGCACGTTTCGCGACTAAAGCCCTATAACTCGCACGCTGATTCGACACCCTAAGAAGCATCGAGACGATGCTTCTGCCGCCAGGGGGTTCATGTCACGTACGAGTTTGTACCGCTGTGGACAAAATGACGTTGGTTGGGGAAGAAGAGGCTGAAGTGTCTCGGAGCTCGGTAGATGGTGCCACCCTGGCCACAGAGCTACAACCCTCTGTATATATTGTAAATACATATATTTTCTCCCCGTAACAATATGAAGGGCCACCATCGAACAATGTTTGTGACATTTGATTATGTATCTGCTTCGCATGTCTCTCTTGCAGAAGCAGTAACTTGATTATGGCTTTTCTGGAGGTTCTGCCAAGTTCAATTTGGACTTAGAAAAGAAAGTTAAGCTCAAAAAATAAACAGCTGAATTTTGCACCATTTAATATAGCCAAATTGGTCAATACGCCCTGAAATATACAGCTCCCTAGCTCGATGTTTTACTGGCAAGACTTAATATTCGTACTTACCAGCACACCCTCTTATACAGGGTGTCCCAGCTATCACGCAGCACGATTTAAAAAAAGAGGAACGGCGTTACGCGAAGCAAACCTGGTGCGTATTGTTTCCATTACAGTGGAGTAGCCGCCAGTAATTTTTTTGTTTACTGAGATTTACTTAGGTAATTGTAATTAATTATCTAACTCGACATGTACTATCCTAATTATCAAAGTGTCAATGAGAAGATTGTAGAACAACATGAAAAACTCCCGATACAGCTTTCTGTTGCTCAATACGTGCTACATAAATGTGTTTTTCGGAGCGTGAAAGAAGCCTGCGAATACACGCAAAATGCCTCGAGCGGCCAGTCGCGCGGCAATTCTGATTGGACAGTCCTTTCGCGGACTGTCCGCTCGAGGCATTTTGCGAATACACGCAAAATGCCTCGAGCGGCCAGTCGCGCGGCAATTCTGCGTGTATTGGCAGGCTTCTTTCACGCTCCGAAAAACACATTTATGTAGCACGTATTGAGCAACAGAAAGCTGTATCGGGAGTTTTTCATGTTGCTCTACAATCTTGTCATTGACACTTTGATAATTAGGATAGTACTTCTCGAGTTAGATAATTAATTACAATTACCTAATTAAATCTCAGTAACGAAAAAATATCTGGCGGCTACTCCACTGCACTGGAAACAATACGCACTATGTTTGCTTCGCGTAACACCGTTCCTCTTTTTTTAAATCGCGCTGCGTGATAGCTGGGACACCCTGTATGTGGAGATGCAAGTCGGTGCTGTTGGGGAAGCGTCACAAAAAGTTCCAGCACTGAACCGCTAAAAAAAAAAAAAAAAAGAGCCAGGTTTCCGCAGGGACTCTTATTAACCAAGGTTCAACGCTCATGCATTTCTTAACATGCGTAGGCTGCTTGCGGGCTGGACACGTTGCCACTGTAAAGTGCCTTGCGCTGCTGGAGGCTATCTGCATTTTGCACGACTGTTGGCGTCAACGCGGCTCGTCCGCCACCAGAGATTAAACGCGGAGTGGAAGCGACGCTGTGTTCGGGATGTTGACGATTTCGTATGCCGTCGTTGTTAGCGTTAATAAGGGGTGGCAGCCTCCTGGGTTTTAACTTGGGAAGTGCTATAATGTGGACAGGAGTACTGCTAGCCCGATGGTTATGTGCAGTAGTTTGAGACCAACTTTCTTATCTTGTTTACCTTTGGTCGCGTGGTATGTTGAGTGAATGGGCCGCATTTCAGTGTCACAGCTGTAAAGGAACTAGATCGTGCGCTTACGTATTTTTCGTTTTCACAACCGTAAAATTTAAGACGTCCCTCCGGACAGCATTACAGCTGCGGAGCTTGCTGCTGTTGGTAGCGTGCTTCGTGGGATTAGTGAGGAGCCACCTCAAAAATGAATATGTTCAGTGATTCTAAGACAGCTCTACATCGATTGCGTTCCGCCTTACGCCGGATACCCTTCGATCAACTAGTTACATAAACTCGAGATCTCTTTCATCACCTTGCCGAGCTGGGATACGACGCCGCGTTTCAGTGATTTCCAACGCACTGTGGCATGATGGGCAACGAGCATGCCGATGAAGCTGCTCGATCTGCTCATGATGAGGGCGTTCAGGAACCCGTCCCGCTGTCAAGAACAGATGCAGCCGCGAAACCTCGCGTGCTGGCGAATAATGCCACACAGCCTTCACGGAACACGCCAAGTTTCCAGAACACTCGTACGTCAGCATCACCTTGACCCCTCTCTTCAACTCCGTCCTCTATCTGGGCTATCCGGAACTGTACTTTGCCGATTGTGGCTTGTCGTAGCTTTCACACGATTCCTTGCTTTCCGCATCGGAATGACCGACTGGGCTTCTTGTGATGACTGCGGCAGTGAGGAACCTGTCGAATATATATGTTCTTTGCCGTTGTCCTCGCTACAGCCGCGCACAGGTGGTCGCTGCGTTTGGAGACGTCAAGCGCCGAGCATCCGTGGCGACGGATTGAGGTGTGCTTTAAATTGTTTTGCCTTAAAGGTGCTTCTTCGAGAGCGTTAACCGATGTGTTCACGAAGCCGTCCGATCATCATGAGTTTTGCATTTTTGGGGCGAATCAACCAAGCGGTACGTACTCGGCAGTCTTGCCGCCACGCTCGCCCGCGAACTCAATCAGGTTCTGGCTCCGCGATTGTTGGGCCCTAATCGTGCCCCTAACGACGACCGGCAGTTCGTAAATCTGGAACATCTCACTTATCGATCGGCGCCGGCCGCCGGTACACAAAGGGAACGCCTTCCTTCATTTCTTTCTGTTCTCTTGTTTTTTTATCTTTTTGTTGTTTTTTTCTCCCTGGAGCGAGTTTTCCGCCTTCCCCATAACGCACCACAACGACTAAAGCCATCTATGTTTAATGACTATAGGTTTATAGACTGAGCAAAATTACTAATGGAGACCTTCCGATAGTTGCCTTCATTTTATGGTTGTTCTTGCCTGCGCATTTTTGTTACGCGAGTTTGGTAAAATTTTCTAATCGACATTGTGGTCTTTCTTTATAGTTGTGCTGCTTTCTATTCCTTACCTGATGGTCGAAACGCGTCATTTGTAGGGGAATAAATCTCACTCCATTAGTAGTCGAGGTCTGACTGGCCGAGTGCACGTTACTCTTTTCAAGCATAAGGAATATAAACGGTGATAATGGTAGTATGTCTACAGTATGATCGATGCGTCTGCAACATTTTCGTACGCGTTTTTTTATTCTCTTGTTTCGACGCTGCAGCAGTCAGTATCGCATGCGCATGGGGTGTACATACACTCCGTGCACTGTTGGTGGACCGCCGACTAATGTATACGTGAGTGGATAAATTGACTGTAGTGAAAAGTGTGCGTTAAGAATTTTAGCAAACCCATGCTATACTCAGAATTATACTTTTATTCAATAGCCTCTGTAATCATGAAAAAAAAAAAAACTGGGAGAACGCTTAAGCTTCGCTTTTGAGAGTGGAACGCGATAGCATTCAAAGATCCCTGACTGCTACTCATGGTTCCCGACGACTGCAGCTTATGCAACCGTAATGGTTACTGGCAAACACTGGCGGCGAACGCTATGCACGTAGGCGAGCTTTCTGGTGGAAACGCGGCCTCTTGCGGGGGATACCGGAGATAGTGCACCAACAGCGCCAAAGAAATTACATCATTTTCAGGTTTCCGTATTTGTTTCGCATTTCAGTGTTTGTTTCGCATTTCAGTCTGAGAAGATTTAACATAAAAGGCATGCGATGTGGGTGTTCTGTTTCATGACATTTGTTTGTGGACTGTCATTCTCAAAATTCCGAGGAATAGCTTTGCCAAGAATGCAAGACAAGGCATGAGCAACATTAATGATAGAATGGTGTGGCATACCTTAACGTGATTGGGGATGATTTTCTCGGCCGCGGGCGCCAATGCCGACGCAGACGCCGGATTTTCTGCGACACGGGGCCCTAAAAGCTATCGCGTTAATATGCGGTTACCATTAAAAACAACCGACTTAAGCAGCCGTCCTAGCTTCGCGACCGGCCTAAAAAGTCCGCACGTCTCTTTTTGCGTGCCGCTCAGCACTCTGACGCATCCGGTCCCTTCGTTCTCCGCCCTTCCCCTCCGGCCCCTGCGTCCAATGGCGTAGCCAGGAGGTCGTACACAAGGCACGTCTCCCCCCCCCCCCCCCCCCCCCCTTTCCCCTGAAATGTCTGTGTTAGTATGCAGCCTTACCCTCTTTCGTTCCCCCACCCTCACTGTGTACTCCTGTTTTCACGGTTTTCATAGCACATTGATGATGTTACTTTATAGTGACGCTGAAGGCTGAACCACCACCAGAAAGAGAAAATAAAGACTCCAACTCTTTATTAGGCAAACTTGTGCCCAGAAAGGACAGCAACGTTTAAATTATACAGTGATAGCGGCGAACACGATATGACGTCGGTCAGACGTCAGCGGGTCAAGTCCATCCACTAATCACGCATGTCTCACCGTATATTTCATAATATCCACTGGTGCTCGCGCGCTCTCAAGAGTGTACGCGGAGCACGCTCAATCTGACACTGACAACAACGTTCATGAAATTTTGGATACAATACGCACGTCTTACGCCGAGTGATAACTTGATAACAGCGATAATCTGTTGAAAACGGACATCGACACAAAGTAATACGATGGCATGTGGAATTAAGACTGGGAAACTCATTTTACAGAATGGTGCCTATAAGAAGGAAATTGTCTTTACCCATGGTCCTCCATTAGGTGGTGCAAACGCACCCTGCTGCACACCGCTAGGCGAACATCTTTGAGAGAGCATTAATACCGACTGCACTAAAGCAGCGCGAAAGGCGCGTTTTGCGGGCTTGCTTTAACGACGCGTTGACTCACGCGGAATTCGACGCTCATGTCTGGGTGTGTTTGTAACACTAGTGCGCTATTGCGATGATGCATAGAGTCTATAGGGCTACACAAAGGCAGTTTCTTGCAACTATGGTGTATTGACGATAAATAATACTGCGCTGTCCTAATAAAGTGGCGTTACAGACGCCGTAGAAAAAAAGCACGAGAGAACCGACGTGACGCAACTGCAGAACATTGTCCACAACGGCCAGTGAGATGGGCAAATCCGTGCGACGCGTCGTCGCAGGCTCCACTGCGCAGACGGCTCATGATAATCCAATTTTGGTCCTGGGTCAAGGACGGCCGGATAGGTAGCTGTGCTTGGGTTGCAAAAGAAATCGGTGTGTGCCGGCTGAACTTTGAATTGCGCCGCTTGCTCTTTGTCGTGAGTGAGAGATGTTTTTTCCTTTTACTTTTGTTAAGCGTCTTGAGGACAATGCATGTGCGCCACTACGGAGTCATATATACTTTAGAAACACAAATGGCAAAGTGCCGGTACTTATAATAAAAGTGAACGACCTAAGAATAAAATTAAATTAGAAATAAACACCGGGGAACGCAGTAGAAACGATAATTAAAAGGTGACTGTTAGGCGCATGAATTGGCAACAGAAATTGTAATAATTGTGACTCATTAACAGCTGATAAGCCTATGCCGTGAAAATTGTCTGTGAGACATGCGAATAATAATAATGTTCAACGCTTGTTTAGGGTGATCACTATTACAAAGTGCAGCGTGACTGGAAGAGGGAAGAGAAAGAGAATGACACAAAGACAGCGCTACTTTAAACTACAGATTTAAACTACCTCTATATACTTGAAGTAGATGAGAGACAATGTCTTCCTGCGCGAGTTTGGGGTAAAAATGAGGCGAAGTTACTGTGCACGGCACTCTGTCGCGTCACTCCTCGCGTGAGGGAAATAGAAGGAGCATCAGACTCCTTAAATTTTAACGAGATATCGTTAAGCGCCCCATGTCGCAGAAAATCCGGTGTCGGTGTCGGCGGAGTTTCCGGAAATTTCCGTATATATTTAGGTATATGTATATGCCACGCCTTGCTATATGACATGCAGTTTATGCGGGTAATATTGCCACACCATTGTATCACTAACATTGCTCATACCTTGTCTTATATTCTTGACAAAGTTATTCCTCGGAATTTTGAGAATGACAGCTCACAAACAAATGTCATGAAAGAAAGCACCGACGGTGCATGCCTTTTATGTTGAATCTTCTCAGACTGAAACATTAAAAGTGTGAAACAATAACAGAAACCTGAAAATGATGTGACTTCTTTGGCGCGGCTCTGCACTACCTCCGGGATTGGCCCACGCAAAAGGCCGCGTTTCAAAAAAAAAAAAAAAAAAAAAAAAAAAAAAAAAAAAAAAAAAACCCGGGAAGCTCGTCTTCGTGCATAGTCGCCGTTTCACTCTTACAGGCGAAGTCTAAGCGTCCTCCAAGGTTGTTTTTACTGCACCACCTTCGTAATCGGCCCACACTTTCAGGCTGAACATACCCACGAACGGCCTAAAAAGTCAACTCTCAAATATTATAATTCGATGAAAAGTGTCAATGAGAAAATTGTGGAGCGACATGAAAAACTCGCGATACAGATTTATTTTGCTCAATACGTGCTACGTAAAAGTGTTTTCCCGAGCGTGAAAAAACCCGCGCATACACACAAAGTGCCTCGAGCGGCCAGTCGCGCGGCAATTTGTGAATATGAATGGCCATCGAGATCAGAATTTCACATTGTGATCTGGTTCAAGGCAACGGTCACGTACCACGGTTGTCTGTATAATATTATACAGAAGAGAAAATAAATCTGCTGACGCGAAAAAGTCTACTCAAATATTATTGTGCGGGGACGTAAGTTTAGAATTGATCAGGAAGGGTACGCGTTGTCTGCCTTTGTTGCGCCCTACATATGAGGCTTTTTTGTGGCTTTCTATTAAATTTACGACAGCTACATTCTTTCATTGGGGGACACTCTTACTGCTAGAACTTGTGGGACAGATCATGTACTATACCTTGGCATCTAAATAAAGCGCCTGACTTGGTGTTCGGACTAGGTGTATTACAGGTACTGCATTGGGTAGAGGTATGTAGGTACAACCCACTTCCATGTTTGTATTTATGTACGCCTGTTGTTTAATTAATATGGGTGTCATAATCGGCTTCGTGTGCCTTATGTGATGAAGCCAGATTTTCACTGTTGTGTCCCTGTGCGTGTAGTGTGTCATCTGTGTATTTTCTTCAAGTGTACGCCTGTTCACCTTGAACCGCATCGTGGCTTCGTGTACGTGCTCGAAACTAATACGCGTTTGGGCTGGGACTCAATCTAATCTTTTGTCTCTGTATGTTCCAGTGTGCCTAGGACTATATGTGGACTTCATATACTCTCCTGTATAACTACACACTAGATTTTCCCAACCTGCGACGTTACTTTATTCCACAACATTTTCGTCTTATTATTATCGTTACGTGTTAAGGAGTTGCATGCAGTCACCATGAGACGCGAATAAATCTTGTTCTTTTACATTTATTTCAATCATAATAATGAAATAAAGCGCTTGCGCCGGGTGTATTAGGACGAAGTGCTTTAGAAGATGCAAAAAGGCCAGCTGGAAGACTTATTTGAGTTTCCGCTCTCACCATTACCGGACGTTGAGTTTTGGGACCATAGCCGAGCACCTGGCCATACGCGGAGATGTCACTTAACAGCTGTTCTCGTTTTCTTTCAGCCGCCCGCGTTTCATTTCAACGCCACAATTCTCCGCTGACTCAATGTGCTCTATTATTCCTGTAGTAATTGCTCTTGGTATCTCAGTCGCGTGTGAGGGCCGTATCCTTGCGAATAAATAAATAAAATTAACGTCTTGCCATGTGTAATGGTCTCGACGAATTGTGGAAGCGTTTTTGGCGTTGCAGCGTGTGTTCCAACCTTGCAACAGTAAAGTGGAAATGTAAGCCGGTGTGGCTGGCATGTTCAATTCTCGCAGTTATATTATTATATTATTATCGTGATGTTATTATTATAACATATTAATCACGATAATAATATCGTGATTATCGATATAATAATATCGTGAAATCGACATCACGATAATAATATTATCATATTATTATCGTGATGTTGGACATATTATTAGGGAATGCGGTCAGCCAGTATTTAGCTTTTCGATCAGCGTGTATTTCAAGAACACGAATTGAATTTAATTCTGGGGTTTTACGTGCCAAAATTACGGATGTGACTATGAGGCACGCCGTAGTGGGGGACTCTGGATTTATTTTGACCGCCAGGGGATCTTTAACGTGCCCCCGATGTAGGGGACACGGGCGTTTTTGCATTTCGCCCCCATCGAAATGCGGCCGCCATGGCCGGGATCTGACCTAGCTACCTCATGCTTAATAGCACAACACCACGGCCGCTAAGCAACCGCGGCGAGTGTTCAAAAACACGAGATAATGTACCTTTGTTTTGTAAGGCCTTTACATGGATACTTTATGCATTTCCGTAACAGTGCACCAGCCTTTCCGATGTTGTCCTAGAGACCAGAGCTCTGTCAAGCCGAATAATTTTTGTTTTTTTTTTCCACTCCTACTTTTTTGATCTTGTATAGTTTCTGGTAAAAAAAGAAAAAAAAACGCGATGGCTTGATCGACTGAAACAGAACTTGCGAACAGAAAAATTTGTGACTTCGGCCCTAGAATGATCGGTGTGAATCTTTGCTGGGAATTGTCCATTGTGACCTCACAAATAGTATCATGGATGCCGGTATATTTGCACTCAAGTAAAAAAATGCTAAGTTCGAAACTACAGGGGGTGACAGTCGCTTATGTGAGGTCGAACGGAAGTTCTACTTCGTCGGTCTTCACGAAGGAGCACCTTCGCGTGTGGTCTTCGAGGCATAGACAGGCTGCCCGCAGTTAACAAGGTAACGAAAAAATGTCACTACCAAGTTTAAGTGTTATGAAATACTGTGTTTATCTAAGGTCACTGTATTACCCATGAACTTACGGAATATAGAAAAAAAAAATATCAGCTCACTTACAGAACACGAAGATGCACCGAGACCCTGGCAGTGGCCAAGGGCAATCACTTGAGAGGGCATCTTGCATTCCTCGGGCAGCTTGATAATTCGCTTACCCGCATGTTTTTGGCAGACCTTGGACATTTTTGGTGAGGTATAATACGCCAAATGAAGGCAGCGCACGCAGGTAAGGAACTGTATACACGTTCCATTATTCAGAGCAGTTGCATTTAGATGCTACAAAGAAACAGAGAGATGCTGTCTTTAATGAATTCTGGAGATGTTTGCTAGGCTGATGGCCTGGCATGCTACTCCAGGTTATGGGTGAAAAATAGTACGCAGTGATCCCATGGCACTTAAACCTATAGACACGAACACACTCAATCTGGCCATAAAGTCTGGCTGAGGTCTGTAGTTATCAGAAATGTCATACTCTGCATCCATGTTTTAATCTGAAACGTGCCCCGTAATTGTGCAATCTTGCCAAGAGCAACGTGGGCACTTTATGAGGTTTGGCGCAGTTTCAGCGCTGCAAGATAACGCAATGTAAACATGGGAGCAAGGACACGCTAATGCAAACACCAAGAAATTCTTCTGCGGTGTAGTTATTTTCTACGCATTAAATGGGCATCGAGACGACCATATTCACTTTTATTCCTCCTCCTTTTCCTTGTCGAATTTAGAAATAGAAGATGATCGTATTCTATTTTTTTTCTCTCTCTCACGGAGAGTGTATTGAGTGTCTTGTGTCTCACTGCACACCTCACACTGCGCATGAGTCCTTTTCTCCCCCCCCCCCCCCTTTTTTTTTTTTTCCTTTTAAGGTAGAGAAAAGGCCACTATCCATAGTTATTGACTGAATAACGGATGATGTGATATTTTCTCTTCCGTTTCTTTTGAGATGCTTATACGGGATGGCCATTTTTAAGTTTTATGGAATTAAAAAAAATCGCCTGTTGAAGGAACATAATTGAGCTGGATTGTTCAGAGAGGCGGACATTACTCGCAAAAAAAGGGAAATACATATTCAAGTAATTAACAGCAATTTACTAATTAACTTCTTAATTACTTTGCGGGACATAATCAAATTTACGAATTGTAGCCGGTGAGTTTGTCAGACGTATCTGTCTGGAAATAATTTCCAGAATGACACCAGTTCGGACATATGCGTTATCAAGCTCGCCGTATAAATGCGCTGTTGGTCCACTTACTTTTTTTAACACAATGCTCTTTCATGCATTGAAGCACAAGTGTAACTGGAACACCCATGTATGTCGTCCCACGCTTTGGGAAATAATATCTCGAAACTTCTGTCATCTTGGAAATTTCAAGTGGATGCGTTTTGCAAGCTCACCGGCTACAATTCAAAAGTTCCAATATGTGCCGTGAAGTAATTAAGAAGTTAATTAGTAAGTTTTTGTTGATTAGTTGAATATTTGTTTCGATTTTTCATGCTAGTTAGGCTGCCTCTTCAAGTACTCCAGCTCAACGCCAAGAATTATGCTTCTGCCACAGGCGATCTTTAAAAATGCCGTAAAACCTAAAAATGATCACCCTGTATATGCGACATAAAGTATAAGCAGCTGGCAGTATCTCGCACTAGCACGATTTGTTTCACAGTAAGCGTGGTCCATCTGTCGTGAAAGTTAAAGTAAAGGTTGCCAAATAATATATATATATATATATATATATATATATATATATATATATATATATATATATAACGAAATAAATAGCCGACAGATCTGGGCGACAAATGAGAAAGGTATCAAAAAGTGACCAGATCAAGTTCTCACACTCCGCGGAAGGCGATGCCGGATGTGACATACGCGTTCAGCTTATTGCTGTAGAAACATTGTTATTTGAATTTCACATACATATGTCAATGGTGACGAAGACGCTTGGCGTAGCTTAGGACATACACTATAGCTATATTACAAAACGCGGCTGTTGATGCAGACTTCAATATTACTGGAAATTTGCAGGTATACAGGAATCGTAGCCAGTGTGGTGCAATGTAAGCAAGCCTGGCAACCCTCTCTGATTGCGTACTGCACTCGCTGGCGTTGTCCTGCTCCAATATTGTATAAGACGTCGATATCCTTGACGTAGGCAATGGTGTCAAAGCGCACTCAAGGCTTCACGCTCACCCAAGGCCACTTTCTCGGCGGGCTGCACGCTTTTGGAGAAATCGTATACCCTCGCATTCGTAGAAACCCGCCGCGGTGGCTTAGCGGCCGTGGTGTTGCGCTGCTAAGCACAAGGTCACGGGATCGAATCCCGGCCGCGGCCGCATTTCGATGGGGGCGAAATGCAAAAACGCCCGTGTACCGTGTATTGGGGGCACGTTAAAGATCCCCAGGTGGTCAAACTTTATCCGGAGTCCCCCACTACGGCGTGCCTCATAATCAAATCGTGATTTTGGCACGTAAACCCCAGAATTCAACTGAATTCAACGCATTCGTGACACGCACGTATGCCACGTGTGTGCGCACTATACGTGCACATATATGCTCGTGTGCGCCCGACAAACGGCAGAGTTTGCGTATGTGGGAGGGCGTCGACGAATGGGAAGAGGGCAAAGGGTGAGGGGCAGGAATCTCTTATTCTGAATGTCCATTGCTAACAGTTGGGAGATGCCGCTTGATCAAGGTCAGGCTCATGGCATATACTGTATACATCTAGCACGCGCAAGACGCCCGCGTGTGCGATGCAACGGCGCGGCAGCGCGCCAGTCGATCAATTCGCCGATTACTTAGGCCTACACGCGCTAGAATGAAGGGGGAAGCTCGTCGCGATTGGATGCGTCGGGCTCACCGACAGCGTATTCATGAGGAGGCGACCGGCGCCCTGGGCCGAGACCGCAGCGCACGCGTCGCCTTCGATTCGGCGGCACGGTCTGTGTACTGACGACGCTGCGGCACGGACGCTCGTCGCGACGCGGGCTGATTGATGGTCCCCGCGTTCTGCGCGTGATTCAGGGGAGTTTGCCAGCGAAGCGGCAAGAGGTGTGCGCGCGCGCGCCGCTGCTCGCTACGGTAAAAGTAATGCATTGCGTTAGCGAACCGCACGCATCTGAATTTGATTTACACGGAGCTCATTTTGCTCTGTTTGAGACAAACTGGCGCAAATCTCGCGAGTGAGTGGTTCGGTACCGACGCCTAGCCTCCGCGCAGGATTGTCCGATATAGTCTATATCGAGGTGGTTGGAAAATCGTGAGAGACGCCAAGTACTTTTATTACACGCATGAAATATTTGCGTACTGGTGATAGATGGCTTTAGTTCAGGGGACGCAAGCGGCTTGCTTACGCAAGAACCCAAACTCTGCTTGAAACTTGGTGGGACCGAAGTGGCTCACGTATAAATGCGCAAGCGAAACGCAAGCCCTCCTCATTTGCGTTCTTTGAGTCTTTAAAACAATCTAGCGTTACCACTTAATGACAGTGCACTCTCGTTCCGTACGGCTTTCAACTGCGGTCTCCACTACTTGTTGGTCTGCCGAGCAGATGACTTATGAAAAGGGCGCTGAGATGTTATTGATCCTGATCAGTGGCACCTACCAACTGATTGAGACAGGAGACAGGGACAGATGAAAATAAATATAGACAACGAAAATGATCGAAATTATTGGAATAAATGTTATAAATTAAAACTAAAAATGCAACTAGTAATACTAAAGAGCTGCACGTAGCTATCAGTTACAATCATTTTAAACAGAAAGCTCTAGACATTCCATATCCGCCACCAACACGCTGGCGTATAGGTGGTCTGGACTGAGGCCGGCCGCCTGCTCATTAATCCGCTGAGCAATAATAACATTTTACATACATCGCTCTGTAGACCTTATAATGACTCGCTCTGTAGACTATATAAGGACTGCAAAGAAAAATAATAAAAATAAAAAGGTTGGTAAAAAGAGGAAATGTAGACTTTCTCTCGCCAGGCAGTTCCACTTGTTTTTCTCCCTGTTCATTGTTTTTTATTGTTTCTTTAGCGTGTAACCTGTCTTTCTTTTTCGATCCCTGTGCCTGATCCTGAGACATATATTGCGCTTGGCTGGGACTTCATTGTCTGGGCCTGTCTCATGTGCCTTTGTTTACTCCCAGTATTCTCCTAAATCTATTTACAAGCTATTTAACAAGCCATTTTAAGTGTGTGTCGATAAATAGTACATTGTTTCCTTTGCATCCCATTAGGAACATAATACCCTGAAGCTGGCATATTAGGACTGCTACCAGTTAACGTCCTTATTAACGATATTGGAAGGATTGAACCTTAGCATGATTATATATATATAGATCATCTCGTTAAAGCCGTGAACACATTATTACATAACTGATAGACTTGGATGTTAAGAAGTCATCTCCCAAGAAATTGTCTCAAAACAAAAGCTGTTCTCTTCCGCGCTTATTCATTCTGTGACCTTTTCCATTATTTAAGGTTAAAGGAAACCACAATTGCTTTATTTTTTCACAAAGATATTAAATCGTACCCTCGTACTAAATTTTTACATAACAAAGTGCGAAAAAAAAATTATGCGCATTAGGAAAATCCTAGCGAATACTACCACTTTCTTAAAAGCTTCTATTGTACAGTACACTATTCCATCCTCCCTTGCGTTATTGTAATTTGGGGCAATGAAATTAAGCAGTTCATAACTAACTTATTGCTTTAAAAAAAAAGAAAAGGTCTGCGTTCATTCGTAGGTCTTATAATTTTACTACCTTTCCCTTGTGTACAAGAGTCAAAGCATTAAAAGGTAACTTTATAGGTAAATAATAACTACTAATCTCTTTGATCAGAAATCGAATTGCGCATATATGCGCAGTGTGACTAATTAAAACTTAAATTTATGTGTACATCTAAATAGTCAAGCTGTCGTGACTGCCAATTCACGTACGTACTATGGACACTAGGAACATATGCATGCGCAAACGTGGTAAATAAACTCATCCTTTATGTTCCACTATAGGTACGGAAACCGCGTCGAATTTCTTCAGGTTTTTTCTTCTTGTAGGTATACCCTTAATTACTAGCGTTTCTCTTGTCACTTGATGTCTTCTGTGAGATATGCAGCTCAGCTTTCCTTTCTATGTGCGCGAGTATGTGTCCCTATTAAAAAAATATATATAATGAGATCGCAACAACACTTCCTCCTTGTCTTTCCTTTCTTTCATGTCCAGATTTTTTTTTGCTTAATTCTACATTTTTCTGCTTTTTTTAAATTCAAAAAACCAAAAGATTATGTTTCAGTACCTTTTTTTGTGGACCGGCCGCACCAGCCCATTTGCTTGTCCGTGGGTGCCCCATGTGGCCGTAGTGTTCGATGGAGATCGTGGTCGTATGTTGTCCTGGCGTTAGCCAGTATGTCAGACCTCTCGGCCTCGATAAATCGACGTACGTGTGTAACCAAGTGCCCAGTGCACCGCCTGCGGTAGTGGCCCATCAAGGAATGCTATACGTCGTTGGATACGCACATCCAATGGCACCGACTTTACCACAAGGGAATAAGTATGTAGTCACATTACTCTTGCAAAAATGTTCTGTCACTGAATGCAAACAAGGCAGAGGATCAGTGGAAGATGGGAGCCTTGAACTGATCAACAGTGGCGGAACAAGTGATGTCGATGGAGTCAACTTTCATCTTTAGCTTGATTATATATACAGGGTGTTTCAGCGAACACTTTCAAAATTTATTTAAGGTTGCCTGTAGCAGATAGCCCAATTCTAGTTAATGAGCTGGTCTACTCGAAGAGGCGGACATTACTTGCACAAAAAATTTAAATGCATGATCGGCTAATTACAAAAATTTACTAATTAAGTTTTTAACTAATTGCCTGATGGTCCATATTGCAATTTACAAATATTAGCCGTGGAGTTCAGCAAGGCGGATCCACTTAGAATTAATTCTCAGGATGACACCAGTTTCGAGATATTAATTCCCGAACTTTGTGGAGAAATGAATTGACGTTCCAGTTAGTTTCTAACAAAACTTCGCCTTATGCATTGGAGCACAAAATTAACTGGAACGCCAATGCATTTCTCCGCAAAGTTCAGGAACGAATATATCGAAACAGGTGTTATCCCGAGAATTCGTTTCAAGTGGATGCGCCTTGCGAACTCCACGGCTACGATTTGTAAATTGCAATATGGGCCATCAAGTAATAAGTTAAAAACTGAATTAGTGAATTTTTGTTAATTAGTCGATTATATTTTTTGTGCAAGTAATGTCCGCCTCTTCGAGTAGACCAGCTCATGAACTAGAATTGGGCTATCCGCCACAGGCAACCTTAAATAAGTTTTGAAAGTGTTCGCTGAAACACCCTGTATAATCTCGTGGATGCCAATGTTTCGACAAGGGGACGTGTCTGCGTCAGGGCAGGGTGATTCCACGAGAGATCAACACGGGTCCAAAAATTCATATTTCAGATTCCATTCAATATTTTATATTTTGTGCGCATATCACTCGGTAGTACGAAAGAGAACTTGCCTTCTTTGACAAATCGATACTTTAGGAGAAAAAAAATATCGAAGTTCTTCAGGTTGCACGTGCCATTTTCATGCACCGGGCATTCTTGCAAATTCACAACAATGTGAAATACAAAATATTACGGCTACAAAGAATGAATTTTCTTCTGTAAAACGTATACGTAAAGAAGAGTCAGCAAGCGTTGTTTGAGGCTTCTGTTCAAAACGGAAGTGCTTTAGAAAAAATTCTTAATTTGCTACACTTTTCGAAATTTGCTATATTTATGAATTTTTATCTAGTAAACTAATGCATGTAGCCTTTTGAAATTTGGTGGGCTATGAGAGCTTAACCTGTTCAACGATTTCACTGAATATTGTTGTGGTAGCACAAATTTCCATTTTTACAGTTTGCCTCAAATGTGAAGTTTTGACGAAAATGAACACTATTTAAAAATCCAAATAAAAAAACCCCATCGTTAATTTTTCTCAAAATTTCGTAAACAGCTGTCTACAGACACTGGAAAAAGAACATTAAAAAACATCTTGCATTATTTTGTTTTTAATGACAATATATGTGGTAGAAATGAGAGCTTCGCCGGGGTGCAGCAAGGTGCTAAGAAATAGGGAAATCGGGGTAAAAAGAACGTCCATTAGCCTCTGACTTGCCTAAACTTGGCCATGATTGCGACAAAAGGGCAGTTTTGGTAAACTATTATTATGTTTGCAAGCACGCAGTTATCGAATGCCTAACTTTCTGACGTAAATTGTGCTACTGGGCCATCATTCGCGCCCATATTTTGTTAGCGCCTTCAGATGATGCTCTTCTAAAAATCGTCTCTTTTGAACGAGTTGGTAGAGTGTAGTAGAATGGGGAGTGGGTCCGTGGGAGGCGGTGGCAAACCGGTGGTAAAGCGAAATACGTTGAAAGTTGCTGGCGGTGTGGCCGCTGCCAGCAACTTGGTGCGGCCGCCGCCGAGGAAGCTTTAGCTTGGGTGCTCCTCTCTAAGTACACGTAAAACGAGAATTCGTTTTTCTCGGCAACCACTACACCACATTTGATGACGTTTGTTGCAGTTCAAAGAAAAGTGAAACTCTAGTGACTGTTGGTTGCGATTTTTTTTTATTTAAGTCGTCAACTGTTTAATAAAATTGACA